>NW_026294595.1:30361945-30581945 GCF_007827085.1 Peromyscus californicus insignis
ATTTATTGGAGGTTGTTTCCAGCATTTCATTCTTGAGAAGCACTTTATATTTATACCTTCAAATCACACACACATGGATACATGTATGTACACACATGCACAATTCCCAGACACTACCCAGCATGACCAGTGAGCCATTGTATTTATCAGAAATATACATTTAACCTAATTTCTTCATGAAAACCAGTTTGGTATGAACTCGCTTGTGAGAAAATAAAGACAAGTACACATTACACCCAACAAATGGATTAATTTCCCTTTTGTTTTGTCCTTGGGGGCCTCATGCAATACTTCATATTTTCATAGCTGTTTCAGTGAACACTTTCCTGAAACACTGAGTTCAATTTAATCACTGGACTTCTGTAATCATTGGAAACAGACCCACAAATCAATTTATCACACTTGTTCAGTTAAAGGAAAATCAAAATACAAAAACATCTAGATGTCTCACCTCCCATCAAACCTGTGCTTCAGGAAATCAAAGAGGGCTTTCTGCATCATGTCTGTTACCTTTGCAGAGGTGAGAAAAAAAGAGTGAGGCAAACACACGGAGAGAGAGAAAGGGAGAGAGACAGAGAGAGAGAAGTCAACGGTGAGAGAGGGGGAAGGGCACAGTGACCGAGGAGAGACCCCATCACATCCAGGCATCTTGGAGGGCAGGTTTCATGTTAATCCAACAGTTACTAATGTCTCCCTTGGCTCTTCTCCAGGGAGGAATGAACCCCTGGTTTTCACCAGGACTCCAGGCAAACCCTCCTCCTCCTCCCCTTAGGATACAGATTTGCCTCAAGGGGATCATCATCTTCACATGGCGGGGTTATGCTTGCCTCTACTGATGAGCAGTGGGTAATCCCAACATCAGCTCTGGGCTCAGCTGCCCTGTCAGCCTGAGCATGTTGGGAATTCTCCCAAGGCGGGACTTAATTTTTTTTGTACATAATTTTCCTGCTCATCACCTGACATTTCCAACTCAGAGAGAAAGATGAGCATCTTAGATCTGCCTCAGGACAGTTGCTAGCTCATTCAACAAATGCATGCTAAGTATACCTCTTTCATCAGACATCATCCTGTGGGGAAGGACGGTTGGCCTGAAGGTTGCCCAGCTTCAGATTTAGGTATCACACCCCATGCGTTTTATCCATTCAAGCACAAAGCCAGAATGGCAAAATCTGAAATACCATGCAGTACAGTCTTGACTCCTCTTTATTATATGGCAAGGTCTACTTGATCTCCAGAGTTTAATCTAGTTTTTACTGCTTTCCATCACCTGCCTTCACATACTATGAGCTGCCTTGCACCACTTCCTATCTGTAAATAGACCCTGGAGGGGCCAGATTCCAAAGGATGGTCCCCAGTATTCTTGGTCAAGAAAAGGAGAATAACAGATGACATTTGTACCTCATAACCTTTCAGTGATGGTCCCACTAACACCACAGGACGCATTGATGGTACAACATCGTAAGGAGGAATGTGCTCCGTCTGAAAGAGATGAGTCAACACGAGTGAGAAGGTGAGACTGGGCCCAGCTCCTTGACAGCCACAACAGCCAGAGTTCTCAGGCTGCACAGTAAGAGACGACTAAGGGTCCCGACCGAGGAGGCCCATCCCTCTCTTTTTAGGTATGTGGGTCACGGAAATGGAGCATCGCAGGCATGTACGGATAGAAACCTTAGCAGGAGTTTAAAAAGGAAACACAACTTACCACTTTCTGCTTCTGTTTTGCTAAAAGACAACAATGAGAGTCACATCAAAATATGTAATCTCTGCAAATGATAGCACATGAGTTTAAAAGACGGGAGGAGGGGCTCTGCCACTGTCCTCCGTGCTTGCCTGGCCCCCACTCTGCAGATCACTGCCCCGCCACTTCGCTCTGGACGTGCTACCATGACAACATGAAATACGGACAACTTCCTCTCTGCACCAATGACTTTATATCATGATTTCCTGTGAGAGGCTGGGACAGGCACTCAAACAACACTGGAGGTTCTTAGCTAACCATTAACCATGGGTGTGCCCACACTGGATGTGGTACATATGAAGCTGAGGGCAAGCTGGCTAAGGGAAATGTAATAAAAAGAAACAATACAGTGTGAGCAAAATTACTATCACCTCAGACATTACTATTACTGTTGTTGTCGCTACTGTTTTGTCTTTGTGAGTTTGGTGAACCATGAGGCAATATTGCAGATCTTTGGGTATTTCTCCTGAATGCTGATACCTCTGTTTCTACTATGTTCCTCTTAACATTCGGACAGCAAGTTTCCCATGTCTCCTCCAGCTGGTAAGAGTGATAAGCTTGGCAGTGCCCCGGTGTCCAGCAAACACACAGAAGGCAGAACCTACTCCACAACCAATGAAGATGGCTTTGCCGCCATCCAAGCAACAGGTCCTGTTTACATGGGGTCACCTAGAGGAACAGGTTGGTTCCCAGCCCTGGAGGTCAGAATGAATCTTCACAAACAAGGACCCAGCCCTCAGAACTGTCCCAGAATCGACCCAGCATTGACATGAGTTGCAGAGCCTTGGCCTGCCATCTGAACTGGTGACACTGGATGCTCTAGTACAGCCTCAGTTCCTGGCCAGAATGGAATTAGAGTTAGAGAATGTGATGGAAGAGAACTTTCTAAGTTAATATCTTTACTATATCCAAAGACACACAGAGTCTTTATTGAGATACCCTCTCTCTTCATTGAGTTAATTCTAGGGCTCAGCTGGAACTATCTGATGTCAAATATAAAGACACAGTAATCTTGCTGCGGGGGTGCTATACCCCCCATATGTATAACCTGGTCCCAACATGTGCTAAAGTTTTATGTACATACTGAACATTGCTGTGAGAGTCCATGAGCTTTTATCTCTATTGGTCTCACAATCTTGAAGTATCTTGAGTTGGGGGGGTAGCATAATGAACTTGGGATTGGTTTATACATGGAGAGTTACTGGCTATAGGGAGTGAATGAAATTTTTCAAAATTATACTAATGAGTTGAATTTTTGTATCGTTAGTACCTTTCAAGTCAAACAGGATTCAAATGAGCAAGGAAACCTTAAATAAAAGAAGCTTTAAATCTTAAATCAAGTCTTTATTTCCAAACCAGTAAAAACGTCTGTTTATGTGCTCCGATGTTTAGTAGTGAGACTGCTCACCTGTTGTGGTGGGAGTCGCTCGAAATGTTCCTGACACCATTTCTCCCAGACTGGAGGAAGAGTTCCCACTCGATTTCCTAAAACATGGAAACGAACTTAAGACTCTCGTCCCAGATCCTTTGAAAACAGAAACTGAGAATCCAAGGTGTTCTTTGGCCTTCTGCTAAATAATTCAAAACATACCAAAGCCTGTTAGAAGAGCATCAGGAATGTGCTCAAATGCTTTCTCCGACCTCATTTCTCAGAGAAAGTGCAGATCTAATTGAGACTGGAAATACTTTGCAAATTCTCTTTACCTGTTATTCATACAAAAATTGAGCAGAAGGACCCCTGGCAAGGATGCTCTTTGGAGTCATGTGTTTACTTGAGACCAAGGACTAAAGTACCAGAGGCCAGAAAGCTCAGAACAAGCAAGAGGACCCGGAGAACTGCTTCTTCAAAAGTACATGGGGTTGGGGGTGTTCTATGAACCATTCCTGCTGCCGACAGTAAGGGCTGCCAGCAGTAATTCACATATGTTTATAGCCCAGCAGTGAACAGCTCTGTCGCTGCTGTGGAACACACTGCGATACATCTTCGAGTGTTTGTTTCCCCCATCTATGGACACAGGAGTTATATATACACTACAGAGAGAAGCATGACACATGAGCCTCTGTGAATGAGGCCTTGGTTTTATTGTTTCTCTTGCCTTGAAGTAAACTTTATATATATACATATATATATATATATATGTATATATATACATATAAACATATGTATATGCATGTATTAATAACAGCAACAATGGTGGGAGATTGTTAGTGAGCCACATTCTAGTAGGAGATCATCAAGGCTAAACAAGAGAAATAGGTAAATACCCAATATTCCTGAGAGTAGCAAGTGTAATAGAAACAAGTTGGAAAGAGATGGAAAATGCAGGGAGGGGGTGAGTCTGGAGTGGGTACAACTTAAAATACGGTGGGGAAGGAGGGAGCCACTGGAACTGTGCAACAAGAACCTGAAAGAGATGGAGGCATCTACTAACAGCAAAGGAGGAAGAGGAGTCCCAGGAGGAGGAAGCAAACGCAAAGGCCCAGGGAAGGGCCAAGTGTTCCCGGTGTGCTAAGAGGCATGGAGGACAAAATGTCTAGAGCAAAGGGAACCAGAGGATTAATAATAAAGCATCTTAACAGAAAATTAATCATACAGTGTGGTGATATTGTGTTCCCGAAAATATTGTGTACCCTAATAAACTTATCTGGGGTCAGAAAACAGAACAGCCACTAGATATAGAGGCCAGAAATGGTGGCACACACACCTTTAATCCTAGCATTCCAGAGGCAGAGATCCTCTGGATCTCTGTGAGTTCAAAGCCACACTGGAAACAGCCAGGTGGTTAACTGTACCTCTATTCCATTACTTCTGGAAAGGTTTTCATTAGGATAAAAGCAAAGGGAGACTTAAATAACACAGCAGGTTTTTTTTTTTTAAATAAGAAAAATAACTGAAGAGAAAGATTGAATCAAAGGAAAGAACTGCTTCAGCCAGACATGGTGATGCACAGCTGTGATCCTGCGCTAGGGCATGGGGCTGGTGCAGAAGAATTGCCTCACCGAAGACAAGCCTCAACCACACAGCAAGATCGTCTCAAAGCAATGATAACAGCAGCAGAACTTGCTCCATTTGAAGGCATCTGAACAATTCTAACGCACACGAAACCAGTGCTTCAGGGAGAGCAGGGGCAGCAGCATCTCTGAGACCCAGTTCGGCCAGGACTTCTGTCAGGCTGTGCTCACCCTCCTGGGACCTGCCACCAGCCCTCTGAAGTCTGTGTGCTGTTGGAACACTCCCTGGTGACTTCAGCACAGTGTCAGCAGAAGGGGATGGCACAAGAAGCCAAGTAGAGAAAACTACCCCTAGGACTGTCCACACCATCACACTCTGCCCACTGCAGGGAGTTGTTGACAGGGAACCGAGCAGAACTACAGCTCTTGGTCATGGCAGTTGTTACCTGAGCTGTCCTGAGAAATGAGGCCCCCTGGAACTCTCACAGAAGAAAACAAGTAAGATGGGTTTACTGTACCCACGGGAAGCAGAGTCCATTGTGGAATTCATGTGCATTTCTGAGTTGCTTGGGTTCAGAACACAGTGGAAATAGTTAAACCCCAAACCTCTGTGTCCTCCTCAAGAAGAGCCTGCACACAGTTAAGTGTCCCTTTGCTTTAAAGCAGGTTTCCATTAGGGTGCCGGCAAAGAGAGTCTTAAAGAACGTGTTTGTGAGATACAAGAGAATCGAACTGAAAGCAGAGATTGAGTTAAAAGAATGAACGGCTTCAGCCAGTTTTAAATAAGAAACTTGAAAATAGTACCCAATTTTCCCACAAAAAGAAGCTAGAATGGAGGGAGGGAGGGGGGAGGGAGGGAGGGAGGGAGGGAAGGGAGGAGGGAGGAAGGAAGGGAGGGAGAAAGAAAAGGCTAGCTCCTGGAGAAGATGGAGTGTTACCCGCCATGAAAACGGCCTCTCTTCTGCTCCTGTTGAATCCGTATGTTCTCCAGCCGCAGCGGGCTTGGGATGAAGCCAATCTCACAGCCTTCTTTCACCAGCCTTCCTATCCACCAATCATTGTTGTATTTCTGGAATGCAGAGAGGAAAGCTGCTATCAATAGTAATTCAGTTATCTTCACATTTCAGTAGTTAACTCCAGGCAGGCAGGGGGGGGGGAAAACGCCATTTGTCTGATATATTATACCCCACTGTACATACAGTGCATAGAGACCACCAACATCACGCTTTTGTATTTTGTAGGAGATGTTTTCAGCTCAGCAGACGAAAGGGGTTTTGTTTGCAATGGCCCAAATGGTAAATAAGGTCTCTACTGTAACTCATGGAATCTGCTGTCCTACTGTGAGAATAGTCACAAAGACTCAAGAGCATAGCCGCGCTTCAGTGTAAGCGGGCTAACAGTCTGTCAGCATGGTCTTACTCGGGGGTACCAGCAAAATCACACTGGCAATTACTGTTTTACTGAGCCCCAGGGCAGACGGAGGTTTAGTCTAAGCCTCAAGGCAATGCTTCTACTGGTAATTTCTAGAAAATAGATAGAAATCATATTGTTTAAACCTCCCAGGAAGGAGTACAAAGGTGCCTTCGTGGTCTTTATCAGTGTTGATAAGGAACTCTTTTCCTCTGTGTGTGTGTGTGTGTGTGTGTGTGTGTGTGTGTGTGTGTGTGTGTGTGAACACATACCAACTCTAGGATGAGTTGCTGAGCTCAGAGGAAAGTGGAATTTACATCTCTCTAATACTGACATTGTGACAAGGAAGAATGAAAGGTTTATTGAGTCATCACAGCATGAAATTCTGAGTAACTTGAATAATTCTAAGTAACAATCTCATGTTGAAATGCAAGCGACAGGGCAGGCTTCAGCCCTTTCTGCACAGAGCTCCTGCAGAAGCCACGCCTTGTGCCAATGGAGAGGCTGTGTGGTGAGGAGCTCGAGTTGACGTGATAGGGACCCTTGAGCAATCTGGCTCGTAAGTTTCCTGTTTTCAGTTCAGCATAACACACCTGAACTAACAGGTCCGTCTGTTTTGTAATTAAGAAAAGGCAAGCAGACCCTTTTGGACTCTGGCGTGTAGGTTTGGAGTTGACATTTTACTGTGGCAGGGACAACACAGGCATGAGTCAGGGTTTCCTAGGCCTTCAGTTATTTCCTGCAATTAAGTAAGCCCACCGAGACACTCATTTGTTAAGCGATACCCGAGTGACCTTCTAGGGCTGCCTAAGATGGCTAATGTGACTTCCTAAAATGGTTTACTGCAGTTCTAGGAAACAGCTAAAGAACACTGAGCCTCTGACTCAGTGTAAGTGAAAGGTCTGTGGCCACTGGGGAGCGAGGTGCTGTGCAAAGCCATGAGCGGCAGGACTCTCTGTATGGCTTTGGAACAGGCACCATTGCGGCTTTTCTTGACCTTTAAGCCTTTACATTGTTGAGAAAACAGAATGGGCGCTGGTGCATTCGAGGAAGGACTCAGTCTGTCACAGAAGTGTGCCTGTCCCGGTGCCGATGGCCCAGGGGTTGAGTCAGCTTTCTGGAAAGGCCCCCTTAGCACTGTTCCAGGTTTCCCCGTTTTGATTTCCCTAAAGTGAGGAGCGTGTTCTCTTTCTAAGATGGTTTTTTATTTGATCTGCAAGATTTGAAAACAAGTGGCTCTGATCCACATGTGATTACCAGATCAGAAACTACGTTACAAAGGAAAAAGGAGCTGCTAGACTGCAGGAAATCCCTTGATCAACAGCTCACAGACCCAAAAGCTACGAGCAAGACACATCAAACCACTGCCAGAGCGGCTCGAAGGTGCCACACACAGAGTAACTACATGGAGATGCAAGCATTAGCTCCCCTGATTTGGCCAGGGCAGACTGCATACATGTTTCAAGATGCCACGGTCCACCTCAGAAAACTTTTGCTTTTTAAGTTTAAAGAGCTAGAAGCGTTAACTATTCTGGTTTCGTTGTGACCTATTATATGCATCAAATGATCACATAAGTATGTCCAATTAAAATACATATTAATAAAAACTAGAATATTAATATGAAGCAATAAAATACCACAAGGTTGGACTGTCACTGTCATATGCACCTGAGAATGTCCCTCACTCTTAAAGGTCACTTCTCCTTGAAAATAATGAGTGCTGGCAACTCATGAATATGGCTTAGTTGCTTTTGGTGGAAATAATGACACAGATTCAACCACTCAGATGTTGAAGGGGTCACAGTCCCCCAGACACAATGTGCCCAGACATAAATTCATGGCCATGTCCACCGCTGCAACATCTGGCCCCTTTTCTGCCTTCTCTATTTCAAAAGCTGAATCTAGAGGCTGATGCTACTTCCTGTGATTCCAAGAAACTTTGAAAAGCTGACCACCAGCCTGTGGGGTGTTTACCCAACCACCCCCATAGTTCCCCAGAGTTTTCTTGAGTGCGAGCAGCAGGAAATATTAGATAGAAGGATTTATTGCGGAGAATCTTGCGGAGATAAACAGATAGAAAATAAAGGATAGCCTCGAGAGAGCCTGGAACCTATTCCAACGGGCCCCAACTGTCTCTGCCCCAGGGTTTTTATAGAGACGCCAAGGGGTGGAGCAAAAGACCTCCTCCCCCAGCACAGCCAAGTGCAGACCATCTCAGACACCTGCACTCAGGTCCGTGGTCCTAATCATCCTCTATGCGGACCTGCTGGGTAAAGCCACGAGGAACCCGAGAACGGGCTCCCACACCAGCCTTTATTTCTCTCCCCATCACTTTCTCTACTACAAACAGTGGAATGAGACCCCCAATTCTCCTTTGCCCATCATAGCTCCCATTCCCAACACCAGGCTGCTCACATCTCAGCTTCACTCCAAATTCCTCTCCATCCCACAAGCGAGACCAGTCTTCTTGACCTGGCTCAAGATGCGCCTTTTAAAATCTGGCCCTTTGGGGCTGGAGATAACAGCGTGGCTATAGAGTTTGCCTGGTGTGCATAAAGCCTGAATTCAGTCCCCAGCACAGCCGACAGAAAAGCTACAGGCCTCTTCTGCTACCGCCCTCTGGTCACGCTGCCGTGCTCCTGGCTGTCCCTTCCTGATGCCACTCTGTGCCCAGTTCTGACTCTTCCTCCATACTGATGTCTCCTCTCTCTGGGAACTTCCAGGACACAGGTCCATTTTTTTTAAAATAGTAGAATTTATCATTCCACACAGAATCATTAATATTATTCACCCTGCCCCTAGACTCGCAGTTTCTTGCCCATGGCATCACTGTGCCTATGTCTCATCCTGCAGTGCTGGGTACAATGCCTGATACAGAATACAACTTCACTGCACCCAGGCTGAACACAAACTTAAGCTTTGGGTGTTGTTCTTTTAGTGTTATACCTTTCTATATGTGAGGCCCCAAGTCCTCCTTACACTGCTCAACCCCTCAAGCTCTCTGTTTCCTAGAGTTCTCTGTCCCTTTCTTAGCTCAACAATTTCAGGACCACAGTTCACAGCGTCTATCACGATAATATCCCTTCTGTAAAAAGTCCCTCCTGGATACCGCTATGCTACAAAACTCATGCTTCCCTAAGTTATATCCATAGAACCATGGGTCTGTAGTCCCACAGATGGGCTGACAGTGTAGCAAACATTAGATCCTGGGTTTGGTTCCCAACACACACACACACACACACACACACACACACACACACACACACACACACACACACACACACACCCGGGAGGGGGGAGAGTGCAAAATCCAAAATCCATTGTGTCATTTCAAATGTTGAGTGTGCTCCTGTGCTGAAAGCATGTGGCAATAATGCAGGCGATGACCTCAGCTTCTAAATCTCAGTGAGATGAAAGGATGTGGAGGCCCAGAGCATGGACTGAGGCTCCACACTAGCAGCTCCTTGGGTCTCCTCTCCTGTGCGTTTGGCTCAGGCTGATTCCCAGATGCAGCTTTTTGGCAGACGAAGGGGTGCAGTCTGTCCTGCATTTACCTCTTTAATGTGAAGAAAGTCCTTGGCGTCAAAGGAGATGGCTGTGCTGGGAACGGGCACATCCTCATCCAGGGCACCACAGTAGCTCACATTCGTTTTCACGGCAAATGCTACAGGTTTGGACTAGAGACAGAAGCGCAGAATGAGGAGGGAGGGAGAGAAGAGGGAGAGAGAAGCATTTGTCATATTGACACACGCCATAGGATGAATGATGGTTCCAGGCAGTGAGGAAATCACTTTCCAAAGAGGGATCTCCGCTGGGTTTTATAGTCACAGGCCACATCCAGAAATCCGCAGAGATGACTCTGGGAATGACTCATTCCTCTCAGCCTGGCCATTTCCCTTTTTCTGTGGTACTTTCCAAATCCCCAATAAAGAATTAGCCCCTGAACGGCTGGGGAGGGATGGATAGAGGTGGGGGCCATCTGCCTTGTTCCCACTCTTACAAACTATTTATTTACTTTCAATGGTAACAGACACTCTCCCAACTGTGAGATACAGGACATATGTACTGGGGTGCGGGAGCACTGGGAGGACAGCTCAGGTGACGAAGCACTTGCTGCACAGGAACCAGGGTGACAAACCTGGGTGCCAGGGTGTACCTCTTTAATCTCAGTGCTAGAAAGGCGGAGACGAGAGGAGTCCTGGGGCTAGCCAGCCTGTCTAGCCAAATGGTGGACTCCATGTTCAGTCAGACACCTGTCTCTAATATTAGTTGGAGAGCCGTTAGGAAAACACATTAACCTCTGACCTCCACACACATGCACATAAACATGCATATGCACACTCGTGGGCACACACACACACACACACAAGAACAGGTCCACACATACAAGAAAAACGTATGCTAGGAAACGTACACTGGGTTTTAAAAACTTGAGGAGGGGTGGAAAAGAAGGATTTTTGAAAGAGCCTCAGGTCTGAAAACCTGGAATCTTTGGTAGCTGAATGTCTTGTCTTGCCAGGGAAAAGGGGGCCAGTGTGGGTTAAACCTAACAGGCAGGCTCTTCACCTGTTATCTTTCTAGCTTCTAACAGTTGGTTTTAAAACTTGTATATAAACTCCTGCTGGCAACGTGCTCCTGAGCAGGTGCAGCCTGTGGGGGCCGAGCTACCCACAAACCTAGGCTATGGTCCTCCCACCACCATTTAGGTGATCACACAGTAATGTAATAGATGGACTTGTTCAAAAGAAGAACTAGCAACCTGTGAGATGCTTCTGGGCAGCTCTGCTATCGGTTTGTGTATTTGCATTGGGAATGTCAACAGTTGAGGTAGGACCCAGATTAGAACCTCCTTTGTTCCCTCCCAGGCACTAGGCAGATGCACAGACAGAGTGTGTGGACGCTGATGCCTCATTCATCTGTATCATTCTTCTCTTGCTTCAATCTCTAAAAGATTTCATCATAAAATAAAAAAAGAAGGAAATTAACTTTGTTTGGGTTTGAGTCTAAAATTCAGGAAGGTACCTGCCCACAGGAGCTGGCCATGGAAACAAGAAGACAGGCTCACCACGAACGCTGTCTTATAAGTTGTTATTGTGCATAAAAATTAATTTGAAAACAGGGTCTGTGCTTTGAAAAATAAGTTAGAAAGACATAGGTAGGCTGGGTAAGCTCTAGCAATTTGTCCCGTCTTAAACCCCCAGCATGCAATTGGTTTCTTGCTGCATTCTAAGTGTCTGCTGGAAGGGGAGGAGCTGAAGCCCATCGTGACGGGCAATGGCTTCTGTCTCATCTTTGTGGCTCTTAGTTGAGTTGTTCAAAGTTCAAGATCAGAGCGGGCAATGTAGTGGACCCCTTCTCAAGCAAGCAAGCAAACAAAATAATGTTCTGAACTTCATACTGAACTTGAGGTGGGAATCTGAAATCTAGAATCCAAAGAACAGAGGAAGCAGTGAAATGGTCCACAGCGCATTGGTGCCTGTTTGGTGTAGTGACGAGGAGGGATCAAGGACAGAGGACTCAGGCTAACAGCTCAGAAGGCTCTCTGCCAATACTAGGTGAGGTGAGTTGGATATTGCCACACTGCTAGGTTGGGAAATGACTGAGAATTATTACTAAATCAAACAGAAAAAGGCAAAGGTTCACAGGAAATGGGCCCCTGCAGATACCACTAACCTCTGTGAGGGAAACATGCAACATAAATCTTGCAATCCGAAGCCTTATCAGGATAGCTGGAAAACAAATACTCCAGAGAGACACCATGCTGGCTAGTTTTATGTCAACTTGGCATAAGCTAGAGTCATTTGAAAAGAGGGAATGCCATTTGCGAAAATGATCCCACCAAATTAGCCCGCAGGCAAGCCTGTGGAGCATTTTCCTGGTTAATGATTGGTGTGGAAGGGCTCAGCCCACTGTGAGCAGTCTCACCCCTAGGCAGGTGGTCCTGATGGTATCAGAAAATAGGCTAAGTAAGACACAGAGAGCAAGCCAGTAAGCAGCATTCCTCCCCAGCTTCCACTTCAGTTCCTGCCCGCAGGTTCCTGCCCTGCCTGAGTTCCTGCTGATTTCCCTCAGTGATGGAGTATCACTAGAGAGTTGTAAGCCGATAAACCCTTTCCTCCCCACCTTGATTTTGGTCAGTATTTCTCAGAAACCCTAAGACAGATGTGAAGCAGGATGCTGAGCAATATGCCGTTTTTCAACAAAAGAAGAGGGGAAAAGTCACCTTTGCTCTCTCGAGCTGGATAGCTGCTTGCTGTTCTCTCTCTTGCCGAATCGCTTCGCGGTCCTCTTCCAAAGAGACATCGGAATCCGATGGCCTGCTTGTATAGGAATCCGCTGAACCCTGGGAAAAGAACACAGAAGGCTTAAGTGAGGTGAAATGTAGCTTCCTACATTATCACTGTCATAGCAGAATCCTGGGTGAGTTCCTTTTATTGGCACAGAATTCGAGGCACACACACACTGCCTTACTGCAGATGTAGCCAAGCATCTGTTACGTGGAAGGTAGCAATGTTGTGAAGGAAACATTTTGACTTGATTGGGATTAGAAAGGACACCACACTGAGAACAATATGGTATTCAGCCCTTACTCTTCTTTGGTGTTATCTATGTGTCGAGCTGATAACTGTTCATGGAACTGAAGTTATCTTCCATTCTCTCTTGCACACACTGTGCAGCTAAGTGACAAGGGAAACTCAGGCTGTTTTCAAGGGCTAAATCTTACCTGTATCTTGGTATCATCAATTTGTCTAGATTTCAACACGGACATGCTACATTAGTAAAGCGATATTCTCATTTCAACGTTCAAGACCACTGTACTCTTCCAGCATCAAAATTTCAAATATTGTTCTACAGCAGCCCATCTGTCGGGTTAATGTGTGCACTGAACAGAAAACACCTTGAGAATGAAAACATGGATGCCCACAACGGAAGTCCATACCCAGAGTGCTCTCTGATCAGCAATACCACTCAGCCTGCCTGACATCCCCAAAGGACTGGGCAATGCCCCACTCAATGCTCATGCTAGAAGGGCAAATGGAGGATCTGATTTAAAAGTTATCCACCTCCCCATACAGAACAAAATATAACAAACAAACTAACCCCCCAAAACATCAAAACTCCCCCACAATCCAACTCTGAAGGCTTGCCTTTAGCTCCAAAAGGAACATGAACCCACCATTTCCTTAAGCTGGCATCAGAAGCTGGTATTTGCATATATGATTGACATTTGCCCAGCAGAGGTACTGAGAGAACTGGTTATTTGTTTGGCATGTTTGATAAAACACACTCAGACAGTTTTGAAAGCCACAGATCTAGCCACTCAGCGGAGAATTTGCTATCTACTGCCTGCATGTGAAAACTAAGTAAAATAAAGACGAGAGTCAAGCTGGAGGAACAGGTGTGTCATCCCAGCTATCAGGGGGCTGGGGCCTGCCTGGGCTACACAATGCACGCCAGGCCAGCTTGAGTAACTTCGTAAGACCCTGTCTCCAAGTAAGAAGCAGAATAAAGGGCCGGGGTTATAGCTCAGTAGGAAAGTCTTTGCCTCACATGTGGAAGGCCCTGGGTTCCATTCCCAGTCACAGTCAGTCTTTTCTCCCCCCTCACCTAACACACACATAGAAAGAGAGAGAGAGAGAGAGAGAGAGAGAGAGAGAGAGAGAGAGAGAGAGAGAGAGAGCACTTTAAGAAATGGTAAAATTGGGTATGTGAAATGGTTCAATGGATAAGGCACTTGCTGCCAAGCCTGACATTCTGAGTTCGATTCCCAGAACCCACATGGAGGAAAAAAAGTACTGACCCCAGCAAGTTATCTTCTGACCTCTATACACATGCAGACCTCCCCACAAAATAAACAAACAAATAATTTTTTTAAAAAAGAAAGAAATGGTGAACAGTTGACTACTAGTCCCCTGAGACATTCTTTAAAACCTAGAGACAGCTATATGAGTTTGCAGCCTGCCTGCAGGGGCAGCTTACTTCTCAGCAAAGGGCATCATTTTAGCTCTCTGGGAAATCCCAGCACATATATCCTGGCATCCTAAAACAATGACTCATTGCTAAATGTTGCGGGATATTTGTACACCGTGTGAAGATGTGTTGCTGTGATTGGGGTAATAAAAAGCTGAGCGGCCAGTAGCTAGGCATGAGCGTATAGGAAGGATTTCTGGGGAGAGAAAGGAAGAGGAGGAGGAATCTAGGCACATGGGAGACACCAGGAGACACAGAGAGGAAATAGGAGGTGCAAGATGGAAGAGAGGTAACACCACATGACAGAACATAGATTAATATAAATGGGTCAATTTAAGTTATATGAGCAAGTGGGACAAGCCTAAGCTAAAGCCCAAGCTTTCATAATTAGTAACAAGTCTCTTTGTTGTTGTGAGCTGGAGGCCGACAAAAAAAAAAAGCTTATTACAAATGGCACCCAACATGGCATGTAAATCTACACAGGGCCTGAGAAAGCTGAAAGGAAAAAAAAAATTCATAGTAGGCGCAGCTCTTTGAAGAGGCCCTGCTACTGAGCACTTGAATGGGGTTTATGAGCAGTGGGTGGCCTGATACTGGGTGGTGGGAGACTAGGTAGTAATGCCTACCAGAGCCAATGCAAATAGACCAGGTCCAGGCTGGGCTGCAGGCATGAGGCTCTGCTCTCACCGACCTGAAGAGGGCAGAGCCAGCCACCAGCCTATTTGCTAAGTGGCGCCATACAGCAGAGGGCCTAGCCACTGCTTGGCAGTTTAATGTTTGGCTCACACGGTCAGAGAAGACTGCAGACATGTAAAAAGTCAGGTCCAGACTGAGAGAACCTCTGAACAGATAGAGTATGCTTAAAATGTGCTTAGATGCTGAAGAAAGAAAAGAAAATGTGTATAGAGAATCATAAAAAATAACTTAAAAATAATAAAGTCTTTAAAGAGAGACTAAAGTAATATATATATATATATATATATATATATATATATATATATATTATAAAATATAAGCCACATAAGGATGGGAAATATAACACAAGGAGTTTGGACCTTATATGTGCCTTGTTAATTCTGAAATTTTTGAATGCTAATGAACAGAGGACAGCAGCTGCTGAGAGACATGGGCTTGTGGAAGGAACTTCTGGATTAAACCAGCTTAGATACTTTAGGGATGTCTTGACTTCAAAAATGGAAGTGTGGAAATGTGTTGTGTTGGGGTAGAGGTTGTGCTTTTGTTTCCACAGGAAACGAAAAGCTATGGCTTCCATCGAAGTTAACTGCAATCAGATTTGTCCAGGGGAGACCTCCTGGGGATCTTGACTACAGGCATGAGGAAAAGAGAAAGGAAAGACTGCAGGGCTGATCATGTATATGCTGATCCCTCAACATGGGAACAGCTCTGAGACTGGATGAGACATGATAAATCCTGTTGGCTACAGAATCCTCATGACTTACTATTACATGCCATCCTTTCATAAGGCATGGATTGAGATTTACGTTACAGTTTGGTTATGCAGTCCTAACTGACTTATAAAGTTGACAGATGCCTTTTATCTGCTCAAACATGAAGAAAATCATCTTTAACTGATTTATGCATACTGCATATTCCATATTGTGTTAATGCAGATATACATTACCTTTACAAGTTTGTGTGTTTTCAGAAAGAAAGACAAGTTTTCAGACACCAAAAAAGACAAGTAACCCAGGTGATCCAGCCCCTCAGAATGCCTCTGTTGTGGTTTCCTCAAAATTCTACATCCAAAACAACCACAAAGCTGCTATCTGAGAAGGTCCAGCCTTGAGGACTGCTCTAGCCAGGACTTCAGATAAGCTCGACACTTTCCCATCACACAGAGACTAAACAAAAAATGATACAGCTAGCTCTCCCAGGACTTGACCATTGTCCCAATTTTCTCAGGGTCCCCTAAAGATGCTGTCACCCCTAGACAACAGGAAGCAGTCTAGAAACCACAACACCCACATTCCCAAGAGGTGGGGTGAGTGGTTTTTGATCATTCGGTGGGTTATGAATGTTTGTCATCACTTGGGGGGGGGGGGTTGGTTACAAGTTATTGGTCATGGTCAGGGAAAAAACTAAACAAAGGATGTTAGATTTAGGGATCTCTTTCTGAAAAGAAAATAGGGGAGATATAAAAATGGTAGGGTAGATTATTGAATTTACTTTTAAACTAAAAAATCACTACTCAAATATTTTAGTATGAATTTTTGTATATTGATATGAATTTAGTTATTTTTGTTATACTATATATACGTTTCTACTCTTGTTTAAGGTATTGTACTGATGAAGCTCATTTAACAGTGTAATGTAAATTTCTAGTCCTTGAAAGTTATTATTACAAACTGTTTAGGATAATTAAGATAACAATCAAACTTCTAGTAAGGGTTAGATGTAGACAGAAATAAGCTCTATTTAGCCTCACATAGTTAGACAGGTGATCTTCAAACACCTCAGGGATATACAGAATATGGCATTTAAGATGTTTTAATAACATAAGGCTTTTCATGATAATGAGACATGTCTGCTCCTGGCAGCACCAATCAACTTCAGAGAAGATGATAGGTATCAGAGAACCTCCATATGGAGTTAACTTTCTTTGTGGCAAAGTTAGCCACTGGGCAAGAAACTGCCCTTGCCTTAACTGCTGACAATATGCTGTTTAAATTGGACAAGCAGGACATTAAAAAAGGCAACTGCTGAACTTTGCCAAGACAAAGTAGGCCAGTCTTTCAAAATTCCTGATTCACAGATGTCTGTCAGATATTCTAGGTCTGTAGGCCAAAGATGAATGCCCCAATATTGCAGAGGAATCTTGGGTGACTGTCCAGGCAGCCAGATATCTCTGTCATATCTATAGTTTTGGAAGTTGTTTACTCCACTCTTCCTGTTTACTCAGGTAATATTTTAACCTTCTCAGGTCTCCAACAGAGTTAAAGACTAGATAGTTATACTGTTTTCTTTGTTACCAAATTCCAAAAAAAAAGAAACTTATAAGAGAAATATAAAGTGTATAAGGCTGAGAGATATAAAAGCTTAACTTGTTTAGGTAAGAAAATATTTTGAGGTCTAAAAAGATATTTTTACGATGGTAATACAAATTATGATAGAAAGTAAATTAGTAGCAAAACTTTGGATTCACCAAGATAGGATAGATAATAGAATATTTTCTCCAAAATTGCCAAATGTAAATGGACTGGACATTGTAATTCTTACCTGATAATTGTTTCTATTGTATATAGTTTTACTATGTTAGAGTTAAAAACATTTCCTTTTTTTTTTTAGACTAAAAGGGGGAAATGTTGTGGGAATATCTTTCTGTACACTGTAAAAATGTGTCTCTGCCTAAGGCACCTGCTGATTAGTTTAGTAAAAAGCTGAATGGCCAATAGCTAGGGAGGAGAGGGTAGGTGGGACTTCCAGGCAGAGAGAGAAACTGAGAGGAGGAATCTATGTGCTCCAGCAGACTCAGAGCAGGTTGGATGTGCTGTATTGAGGAAAAGTAAAGAGCCATGTAGTAGAATGTACATTAAAAATATGGGTTAATTAAGTTATAAGAGCTAGTTGGAGACAAGCCTAAGCTAAAGACCAAGCTTTCATAATGAACAATAAGTCTCCATGTCATTATTTGGGAGTTGGTGGTACAAAGAAAGACTCACTACAGGTAGAGGTTCTTTCAGAGTCTAGTGAGTCCTGGTTCTACACACTGCCTCTACACTGAACTTCCTAGTTCCTGGATTACTCTGAACCAGTCACCTCCTCTGAAAGAAGACACATCTATTTTATAGAATAAAATGCAGAAAGACACACTGGGCAGCCAGCCCTCCCTGAGTGCTTGCTATCACAAGAGTATAGGGCTAGATGACTGAAACTCTTCATTCAACATTAGACTCAACAGGTTCAAAGTCCACACTTAGCTATACTTAATATTAAAATGCTATAAGACCTGCCACATAGCGAAAACACAATAAATTAGCTTTCTTGTTTCCATTTACTAGAGTTGGCCCATGTCTATGTCGATTTTAGAAAAAGAATTAAAATACAATTAATTTTTCAACTCACATACATGTAAAATAGTTTGTGTGAAATATGGCCATTTTTCTTATTGTATTTATTCTGCAGCAAATGTGCTATGATAAATGCAATGTGTCCAAATCCATGTGCTTACACAGGACTTTTCAAAGTGCCTTTCATAGAGGAAATGCATTTGTTAACCAAATTGTAATTAAATTCCTCAGTGAAAACCTATTGGGGGAAAAATACAGAGCCACAAAAAGGATAAAAAGCAGGGTGACTTTCAGCCATTGTCTAAAAAGACGGCTTGTAGCCAGCCTTAGCTAAGCCTTGGCTGGAGGAGAGCTGTGGGGTGGCTCATCCTAAGGCATTGTGTTGCATGGGCTACTCTGAGGCTGCACGGACCACAAAGTAACTAGAAAGTGTACTCTCGAAGGAGGTACCCTCCATGCTTGGTGCTCATGTACCGGTGAAGGCTAGTGTGTGTGCGGTGCCCAGGATAGCAGGTTGCCCACTGCATCAGAGGTGAAAACAATCCTCCCTCATCACTGGGAGATGCTACTCCCCTGAAACTACTTCATGATTCTTAAATCACGGCATTCAGTCATTTCTGAGCATAAAAAAAGTAGCTCAAAGATTCCCGTTCACATTTCCAAATGTGAACAAGATTGTAAACATCCTAGACTGTTAATAAGTTCCATATTGCCAAATATGTGGAGGTTTCTGTTTACTTCTGTGTTGGTGAGAACACGGTAACCCTGTAAGCACTCTGACGCCCACTTCCATAACCACTGTTTCATCACCACAGTCATTCTGGATTTAGTCCAGTGTCATGTTTCTTTGAACAGGAAAACTATCATGGCTGTCTTTCAAAGCTGGAGAGACAGCAGAAATCCAACACTAAAAGCCCAGATTTGGCTTCAGGGCATGTTCGGTTAGCTAGGTACTGACTTGGTTTCTTTCTTCTTTTCTTTTCTTTTCTAAATTTTTAAGTTTTATTTCAACTGGTTGAAAGAGAGTATAAACATGTCCTAGGAGAAAAGGAGAGACGGACAGAGGGAGGGAAGGAGGGATGGATTTGCACATTTTATGAATGGAGAGAGCAAAGGGCAAAACAGCTGGAGAAAGGCCTGGAGGAGATGCCTGGGATGGCCTAGAAGACAAGTTCAAAAAATGGCAGGGTGCTACAGCTGGCTTGGCCAGGCTGGGATGGTAGGAAAGGGATCACCCAGAGGTCTATTTAATTAATAAGAAAAATAGCAAAAAGGAAATAGTAGGTACAACAGGATAGGGCTGAAGATGCATACATTATTAACCACTGCCGTACGGTGGCACACATCTGGAATCCCACCACTCAAAAGGCTGAGGCAGAAAAGCTGGCAGCTTGAAGTCAGCCTGAACCACATAGCAAGTTCCAGACCAGTCTGATCTATACTCTGAGACCTTGTCCCCACCAAAATAAATTCCAGAAAATCAGCATTTTCTAAAATGGGTGAGAAGTGATCTATGCAATTCACCAAGTGATCTAATATGGGACTACGTGCCAAATGAGCTATTTCACATGTGTAAATGGATTGAAAAATGACTGTCTTAACTCTTTCTTTAAAGCCAAGATAGACATGTGCCAGCACTGGTGGATGGAGAGAGGAAAGCAAATGTATTGTCCTAAGTAGCAGGTCTTGTGGTGTTTTAACACGTCAAGAAGCCTGAAAGTGACCGTCTCTCATAGGTTCTTAAGCTGAGACCACTGGAGACGTCACCTTAGAGCGCTGGTCCTCAACCTGTGGGCTGTGACCCCTTGAGAGGGTTGAATGACCCTTTCACAGGGGTTGCATATTAGATATCATGCATATCAGATATTTACATTATGATTTATAAGACAGTAGCAAAATTACAGTTATGAAGTAGCAACGGAAATCATTTTATGGTTCCACAACACGAGAAACGGTATTAAAGGGCTGCAGCATAGGAAGGTTGAGAACCACTGCCTTAGAGCTTCCAAGGACCCAACTAGAGCAGCTGCAGACTGGGAGTGTTCAGTGAGGGTGTGTGTGTGTGTGTGTGTGTGTGTGTGTGTGTGTGTGTGTGTGTGCGCGCGCGCGCGCGCCCGCGCACAAAGCCATTTAAAACATCATATACATCTTAACCAAGCACTGTAGTGTGTATCTGTAATCTCAATGACATGGGAGGTTGAGGCAGGAAGATCACTTGAGCCTAGGAGTTCCAGCCCAGCTTAGGCAACAAAGCAAGACCCTAGCTCAGAAAAATAAATAATAAATGAAGAAATAAAGTTGCATCTTCATGAACATCAGTGGAAAGAAAGCCTTTCTAGTCCCTTGAGGACCAAATTCTCTTTGTGTTCAATATTGTAAGGAATTTTCTGGCCTCACCTTTTCCGAAACCTTTCTGAGTACAGAATACAAAAAGCTGGTAGAAACATTGACAGGTTATTTTATAAAATGGATGAGGAGAAATCTAAAATGGGGCTACACTTCAAATGAGCTCTTTTGCAGGTGTAAGTGTTGTTCCCAGGAGAAGGAAAGTGACCAAGGTCTAACAGAGGGCCTTCTCCTTCACCGAGAGGGCATGCAGTGTGGGCAGGTGAGCTGCCATGGGCTTTGGGGCCAGGGTACTGGGTTTCCATCATCCTGTTTTGTTGACTGTGGCCTTGCAAGTTGTCGGGAGCTCTGAGTCCACTTCCTCCCTTTGCAGCAGGGATAATGACTTGTAAGTCAGAGCCTCCGACTGTTTGACTTGAGATAGAACATCATATTTTTATCACGCTGGGGAAAATTCAGGAAATGGAACAGTTAATCTTTGACTCCTTTAATTTCAGATCTGGCAACTTTCCAACAGTCAATTTTTGGTTGTCCCAGAGTTCTAGGATATATTGTCTCTTCCTCTTCCTCCTCGTCCTCCTCCTGCCTCCTCCCCCATTCCCTTCCACTTTTTAAATAGCTTTAGGGTATTAGGAGATGTTTCAGTCGGTAAAATATTTGTTGTTCAAACATGAGGACCTGAGTTCAGATCCCCAGAAGTCACATAAAAAGGTATGCTCAGCAGCTCACACTTGCTGTCCCAGAGCTGGGGGTTAGAGCCAGGAGGATCCCTGGAGCCACTCCAGCAAATTGGTGACCCCTAGGTTCAGTGAGAGGACTTGTCTTTAAAAAATAATATGGCGAGCCATAAGAGGACACCCCACATCAACCTTCATGCCTATGTGCACTCTACACATTTGTATGTCCAAACATGCACACACATCAACATGTATACACACAAAATAAACAACGGTATTGAAGTGTAACTTATACATCATAAGATGCATTTAAACCATTTAATTTAAAATTCTCTCTCTCTCTCTCTCTCTCTCTCTCTCTCTCTCTCTCTCTCTCTCTCTCTCTGTGTGTGTGTGGGGGGGGGGGGGTGTACATGCATGCCATGGCACACGTGTGGAAGTTAGAGGACAGCTTTGTGGAGTTGCTTCTTCTCTTCCACCTTCACATGGGATCCGGGGATCGAACTCAGGCTCTCGGGCTTACAAGACAAGTATTTAACCAGATGAGCCATCTCACCAGCCCCTGATCCACACATTCCAATGACTTAATGAACTTACAAATCACCCTTTTCATCACACTCTACTGTTAGACCGTTTCTACCACTTCAAACGAGGCCTGTGTCCATTTTCAGTCTCTCTCCACTCCTGTCTCTAGGCACAGAAACCCACCTACTTATTAATCCTTCTAAAGTGGAAATAAGCTGTCCATTTTATAAGCAATTTTAGTAGCTAGATATAGCTAACATATATTATATCAGATTAAGGCAAGGACATGGGATAATCTAACAATGCTCAGCTGTAAAATGCAATGATAGCAGAATGGAGTCTTACTATTGTTGCCGGTAGGGATTCATAGTTCTTCATTCCTAAGTATCCGCTAATCAGTCCATTCTGTGGATCTCAGTCTCCAACTGGTACAGTCGGGGTTCCTGTGTTAAACTTTCCCACACGTAACTGTTGGTTGCCATATTGTGGCAAGCAATAGGAGACACTCAAAATGTCAGTTTCCTGTGTGACATCAGACAAGTGAACCTTCAACTTAGCAAAAAATTAGCATTTCCCTAGTGGTCTTTGTACTATTAGGATGGTCACAGGACTTGACCTTGAGCCTGTTTCTCTCCACTGACCTTGTACTAATGCCACAATGTCCTTTTCCACGCTGCAGAAGGAACACTGCCTTTTCCTGATGACCTCCCTAGATTTCTCAGGATAGGTGAGTGACTGGACCACTCCGGGACAAAATGCATAAAAGGTTTTAGGTAACCTCTATCTTTGTAGGTTGCCTCCCTCTCTGTCTTGCTGATGTTCTTTCTTCTCCTTGAGCTCTTTCCCGAATCAGGTCCGTGGGTCCTTGCTAGGGAACCAAGCTTGTCAGGATCCTAACTGTGTTTGAGTCCCATGCCTGGTACAGCAGGACTTTGTGGTAAGACATACACTCTGCCATCAAATCCATCTCCTCTTTGTCCCACAGCTTTAGTTAGACTGCCAAGATTTCAACTTGTGGATTTCATTAATCTCTATTTTAATGATAACTTGGCATTTTAGACATCAGCAGGTGAATCTAAGATAACCATGAAAGTCCCGTGTCCTGTAACTCTACCGCAAAGCCCAGGGTCATGGGCATGCTGGGAAGGGTTCCTATATGAGCTCCACCTCCACCACCACCTGTTTTTCCAGGCATCTTCTCACTACTATGTTGCCCAAAGTGGCCTGGAACTCACAATTCTCCTGCCTTAGCCTCTTTCTGTGCTTAGAGGCATGTGTTATCAGACTCAGATTGTAAAATTTTTATGGGGGAAGAAACAAAATCTTTCTATGTAGCCCAAGAATTTGGTATGTTGCTCAAATTGTCTTCAAACTTGTAACCCCCGACCCTCTCCTGAGATTACAGGTATGTCCCACTCCAGGTGGCAGATTTTCATTTTCATTTAAGTGATAACTCCCTCACAGTGTTCACATTAAATACACCCTTATACATTATTCCTTATAATTACATTAAAATTATATAAAGATTTGCTATAAATACACATTCTAGAAATAAGTACAGCACAATCTTTGTCTTCATTTTCATTTGCAAAATATGAAGTAGTAAAGTCCTTAATCATAGTTTCACACGGTTTATTTAAAAGGGAAAAACGATCAGTTCTAAGGCTGGTCTACTTAGCGAGGTGATTGTTGTAACTGCCCTAGTTTCAGGTGATGTTTCTTTGAATTGCCAGTTTGAAGAGATCCCTCAACAGAACAAACCCAAGAATCCAAACTGACTACACAGGTCCACGGAGAGCGATGATGGGCAGGTCAGAGGGGAGGGGGATGGTGTGCTCTGCTGCCTCCTAGGCATTCTGGGAAAGGAGAAGCTGAGATGTGAGCCAGCAGGTCTGCAGGTTCAACCAGGCAAGCAGGGGCTTTTACACTGGCCTTGTTACCCTGAATCCAGAAGAGATTATCAAGATGAACATCTGCCTACTTCAATTATGTGACTAGATGCCTACAGGTCAAAGGTCCCTCTTCAGGTGCACTGAACAAAGCTGACTCCTTCTAAAATGGCTGCCAGGGTGACTACCAGATGACCTCTGGCTTCATTATAATTCCATCTCTGTGCTAAGTGACAAACCCTCCAGCTCTATGACAGCTGGCAGTTATCATGGAAGCCACTTGAAAGAACCACAAAAAGAAGGAAAATGCGCAGAACCTACCCCCCCCAACCACCTATTCCCTTGAGTGACATGAATAACCCCCGCCCCCCCACACACTTGTTAGACCATCTTTCCCCTTCTGTGTTAGTGACTTTTCTCACAGCTGTGACAAAAGAACCTGACAGAAGTAATTTAAAGATAGAAAGGTTTATTACAGTTGGTAGTTTGAGCGTACAGTCCATCGGGGGTGGGGTGGAGAAGGCACGGAGGCAGGAGCGTGCGGCAGCTGCTCACATTACATTACGAAGCACAGAGAGGCAACTCCTGCAGCTCAGGCCAATTTCTCTTTTTTATTTAGCAGGGGACCACAGCTGGGACCACAACCATGAATGGTACCACCCATACTTAAGGTGGGTCTTCCAACCTCCCTTAATACAATCTACAAACTTCCTCAGACAAGCCACGGGTTTGTTGCCATGGTGATTCTAAACCCTGTCAAGTTGACAACAAACTGTTCACACCCTCATTTCTTTTCATCTCTTTCCATAATTTCGTGATCCACAGGGGTTGAAAAGTTGATTTGAGAAGATTATTTCACATTTCTATTCTCGGCCAAGAATCAATGCCTCTTTTACAACTCAATTGGCTTCCTCTTGTTATTGGTTCCACAACTCAAAGAGGGGAAAACAACACCATTTGAGAGCAAAACTGGTAACAGACTGAACCAACAACATAAAAATTGGGGAAACAAGCTGGGCGGTGGTGACACAACCCTTTAATCCCAGCACTCAGGAGGCAGAGCCAGGCGGATCTCTATGAGTTCGAGGCCAGCCTGGTCTACAGAGCGAGATCCAGGACAGGCACCAAAACTACACCAGAGAAACTCCCCACTCCCCAGAAATTGGGGAAACAACAAAAAAAACAGAAGTTGCTGTGCACAGACAAATATGTCTTTGATATTCAGTCATGTGTGTGTGTGTGTGTGTGTGTGTGCGTGTGTGTGTGTGTGTGTGTGTGTGTGTTGCTCAATCAAATAGTAGAAGTAAAGAAAAAAACCTTCTGTGGAACTGAAGAGAAACTGAAGTTCAAAGGCTCTGTGAATTCAGCAAGGACTTTATCATTGCAGGAGTGATGAGAAGCCGGAGCGAAGCTGGGCTGGGGAACGGAAGAGGGCTGCTGGAAAAGTATCACGTCACCATGCTAACTATTCACTCACCAGCCACACCCCGAGCAGCTGGGTCAACTCTCTGACAGCTTGTGACAGTGCATGGGACACAGGCGAGCATCTGGGTTGCGCAGTTGGCTGATGCCAGCGCTGGCTCCTAAGAGGCATTAGCTTCAGTAGGAGGTGTCCACTTAAGGGTGGCATCTCAGGCTGCACGAATGGAGTTCCAGCAGAGCCGTCAACGAGGAAATCCTGCCCGCTGCCTCTGCAAGGCATGCTGCCCGCAGCTCAGGCATCTCTTGACTCTTACAAATATGGACTTCTCTGGTCTTCTGGAAAGTGGGTGACCCCTTTCCATATTTCCCCCAGAGTGGTTTACAGAGTGACCCACCAAACCTCCTTTACACTAGGCTCTAGTTCCTTGACAGTCAGACTTTGGACATAGTAACAACATGTATACTTCACCTTAGGGCAATCACTGGTCCCTTCAAAGAGCAAGACTCTTCCTCTGTCAGATAAAGCAAGAAACAGCACACCCTGCTTTAAGAGGGAAGAAGGGGGAGAAGGGACTTGACCCACACTCATGCCATTTCTGTAGCCTTAGGAACTGATCTGTGAAAATTCATCCTTAGACAATGCCCTGGAATGGATTTTTCATCAATGTTTCTAGTGGGAAAATGCGCACGTAGAGCCAGCAGAACCTGGGTATTTCATGAAGGATAGAAGTGCAGAGGCCCAGGACATGTAGCTCAGTGGATAGTGTTGGTTGGCATTCACAAGGCTCTGGATTTTATCTCTAGTGCCTCCTCCTGCTTCCAAAATCAGTCCTGAGGTGGCTGAAGGTAAATGGAAACAGACTCAAGCCTTATCTCAGGCTGTGAACATGTGTTGCTACCACTGGTTAATAAAGAAGCTGCTTTGGCCTATGGCAAGACAGGTTATAGCCGGGTGGGAAATCCAAGCAAAGATATAGGGAGAAGAAGGTGGAGTCAGTCAGAGAGACACCAGCCCACCGCCCAAGGAACAACCTGTTAGCAGATCAGTAATACCATGGCCATGTGGCAAAACATAGGTTAATAGAAATGGGTTGAATTAAGTTGTAAGAGCTAGCTAACAAGAAGCTGGAGCCATAGACCACACAGTTTGTAGTTAATATAAAGCCTCTGAGTGATTATTTTATAAGCTGCTGTGGGCCAGGCGGGACACAGGAGAAGTTTCCAGTTACAGCCCATCCCAGCAGAACGCCTAGCATGAAGGAAGGAAGAGGCTTCAAGGGAGGGAGAGGACTTTCATGGAGGACGAATACTGTCCAGCCTCCACCCCAGCGGGGAGAGGGGTCTACATCCAACCTCCTCACGCTGCTAGAAAGTGTGCGGAAAAGACTGATGAAAAACTCATGTTTAATAGATAATATGAAAGTTAACTGGAAAAACAAACATTCAGAAGTTGCTCAGAAAAAAAAGCATTAAAAGAATAAAGAAGGAGAAAACCCTTATCAAACCATATGCTGAAATTCCTGGAATAAAATGGACTGGCTCTGGCAGGGAGTGAGAGAGCAGCTCAGAATCCACAAATCAGTCCCTGTCTGAGAGAGTGTCACAGCAAGTGTGACTGTGCAGCTACAGTGTTGGGGAAATTCCCTCGACAGCAGCAAAGGAAATAGAAGAGAGTCCAACTTCCCTTTTCAGAGCACACCAAGTTTCAGCCGTGCATGGTAGCACATACCTGTAATCCCAGCATGCATGGCATGGGGGCAGGAGGATGCCAAGTCTGAGGCTAGCCTGGAGCACACAGGATCTCAGAAGAGATTTAAAGGTCAAGCACACACACACACACACACACACACACACACACACACACACACACACACACTATGGCACACACATATGCACTTGACTCCCCCCCGCCTCCGCGCCCCTAAACCTTTGCTAACTCCTGAAACTGGCACTTACATATGTTGGTAAGAATGTAAACTAGAGCCGGGCGGTGGTGGCGCACGCCTTTAATCCCAGCACACGGGAGGCAGAGGCAGGCGGATCTCTGTGAGTTCGAGGCCAGCCTGGTCTACAGAGCGAGATCCAGGAAAGGCGCAAAGCTACACAGAGAAACCCTGTCTCGAAAAAACCAAAAAAAAAAAAAAAGAATGTAAACTAGAATAATTTAGAGGTAATTGGCAAAAAAACTGAGGTAGTCTACTTGAAGAAAATTTACCCTAGAGAGGAGTGTATCTCAGAGTCACATGTGTAGATGGATAAATATGAATATTTATTGCAATACTGTGTACAAGGACATTAAATGACATTTATAGGAAGTCAACCATGCATGGCGGCATGTACTTACAATTCCAGCTACTCAGGAGCCTGAGGCAGGAGGATCTCTTGCTCCCGGAGATTCTAGGCCAGCCTGGGCAACACAGTGAGATTTCATCTCAAAACAAAACATAAAATACGTAGGTCTCTGGTTTAGACTGAACTCTTGCACAAGGTCCAACAGACCAGACCAAACCAGAGTCCTCCACGTGAGATTCCAGGCCACCAGGTGGAAACCAAGTTTCACCATCAGGCTTCTGAGAAATGAGGAGAAAAAGAGACCAAATCCCCAAACAGCCATTTGTGGCCAGCATGGGAAGCAAGTCCTGCATGCCTAAACCTTCACAAGGAAAGGGAGTCTGAAAAGGCCAACCCCCTTTTGTTCCCAGCTTCTGCTTCGGTCTGCATTTTGGTGCCTATGAGGCTCACCTCTTCTGCTCAGATCACCAGCACATTCATTCTGTTTTAGAGAAAACGGTACTGCCCAATTCCAGAACTAGTAAGCTGAATTCATTACACTGTGGGTTTTTCTGACGTAGTGAAATAATCACAGAGAACCAATGGTTTATACACAGCCAATAGGCTTTCAAACAGTGATGCTCATTCATGAAATAAGAAGAACATGACAACATGTAAAGGTAAAGCTTACATACCATAGGAAAGATGTCACTTCTTTGTCAAGGCTGCTTTATAATATATATTTTATTTTATAATATATTTTATAATTATATATATATATGTATATATATGGCAAGATTGTGTTCTTAAAGAAAAGCATGCAAGTACGTCAATGTGTTTTACCAACATGCTGTTTAGTAGTTGAAACTTGAACTACTTAACGCCACTTGATACAGTGACCAAAATGGGAAGGAAAAAATAAAGTATAGTACAATAAGAGCTGCAAACAGTATAGCTGGGGGTGGTGGCTCACACCACGGGGCACCCAGGGAGTGGAGACTAGTCTGATCCTCGGATCCTCCCTCCCACTTTTAGGCTAGGCCTTCCCTCATCAATTAATGTAATTGGGACAATCCCCCACATGCCCACAGGCCAACCTGAGCTAGAAACACTGTGTTGACCAAAAAAAAAAAAAAAAAAAGAAAAAGAAAAAAAATGAACCAACACTGTTATGTGTGATTCCACTCCTTTTATCCTTCTTTCTGCAGGGTCCAGCTCTGGGTGCCCAGAACCCTCTGCTAGTCAAGCCTTTGTGGGGGGAAAAAAGCCTCTGGAGGTCGCAACAAGGCTGTGAATGCAAATTTCTCCTTTAGTCACCAGACTTCCAAATTCATGAGGCCTGCGGGTCTTCTGTGAAAGAGTATTATCTGCAACTTAGTGTAGATGTTTTAGGCACAAGCATTCTTTTTGAAATAAACACAGCATTTCGGGGGGCTGGGGAGATGGCTGGGGTTAAGAGCAAGCATTGCTTGTGGTGGTCTGAGAGAAAATGGCCCCTAAAGGGAGTGGCATGAATGGGAGGTGTGGCTTTGCTGGAGGAAGTGTGTCACTGTGTAGGCGGGCTTTGAGGTCTCATATATGCTCAAATCATGCCCAGTGAGACAGTTCACTTCCTGTCGCCTGCAAGATGTAGAACTCTCAGTTACCTCTCCAGCATCGTGTCTGCCTGCACGCTGCCATATCCCACCATGATGATAATGGACTGAACCTCTGAACTATAAAGTGAGCCACCACAATTAAATGTTTTCCTTTATAAGGGTTGCTGTGGTCATGATGTCTCTTCACAGCAATAGAAACCCTAACATGACACTGCTCTTCTAGAGGACCCAGGTTCAATTCCCAGCATCCTCCTGGCAGATCACAACTGTCTGTAACTCCAATCGCAGGGGTTCTGATGCCCTCCTATGAGCTTCATGGGCACTACACACATGGGGTACACAGATTTGACAAACATTAATACACACAAAATAATAATAAGTAAAATCTAAAAGAAATATTTTTTAGAAAGATAGTAATTTGGGAGGTGTGGGGGTCCCTTTCATAGACACCATCTGCTGACCAAATGCCCCTCCAGGTAACTGATACCTCCTCTCCCAGTTTCTTCCAATGAAGAAGGCGGCTTCATGTCACAGGACAGATATTCCAAGTCACAGCCCTCCACAGCACTTCACAATGCCCACTCACCCTATCAGCAGTTGCCCATCCCACCTGAAGTTTGGAGGGCTCAAGCCCACTGTGTCCCTGGGTGACGGCTCTCCCCGTCGGCTCACAGGGAAGCAGTGAACAGCAAAGCCTGCTTTCCTGTGCCATCTGCTGGTCTGTGTTCTCTGTGTTTGCCTTCATTATGCCAACGGAAAAGAACTCATTCCTGGTTCAACCTCTGGAACCAGGAAATGAAGCTTGGACGGAAATAATGCAGCACTTTACAGATGCTATCTAATTGAGCCACCATAAAAACTTGAGAGTGGAGTTTATTATCTGCATGGAAGTAAAAAAGGCTTAGCTAGGCCCATGTAATAGCCCAAGGTCATGTAGCCAGTGCAGCCTGGTGAACCCCCTAGCTGATCCCCTCGGAGGCTCTTGCTAATTGCCCACTAACCAGGCCCAGCAGAGCTTCTGCAGCACTGGTGGATTAGCAGGTCCCTGAGGTTAAAGGCAGTTTAAACCTGCCCCCTCCCCAAGCCCGCTACAATAAACTCAGAATCACTGAGCACACCATGTTCCCTCCAGCAAACTATCATGTTCCCTCTCCAAAGCTCTTTCGAGGACTAACAGAGACATCAAGCCACCTGCCTAAGTTACCCAGTCTTCAGCTGGTGAGGTTATGACTTACACTTCAGGCAACTGGATGATCTGAAAGAGATCCGCTCTTACAGCTATTACTAACGGCAAGGAATTGGTCCTCCAGTACGTGGTGCGGAAGCATTCATTCAAACTGATATCAAAACATACGCAATCATCTATTTTTAGTTTGGTTGCTTTCTCTTGGTTTTTTTTTTTTGTTTTTGTTTTTTTTGGTTTTGTTTTTGAGATAGCCTTCCCCTGTAAGCCAGACTGGCTTGGAACTCAGCATGTGGGCTTCTAACCTGGGTCTCCCCACCTTAGCCTGCAGAGCTGCTGGGGTAAAGGCACACACTTACCCCAGGGTCACAGTCAAAGATCACTAAAGACAAGAATGTCACTACTAAACATGATTGTCTGCCTTGCTTTTCATTTACTGTTAATATATCCAAAGTGAGCAGGGCTTAGTGGTCCAGGTCTGTGGCAGGCAGATAGCAAGTCAAGGTCAGTCTGGTAAACTTAGTGAAAGCCCCCAAACAAAGGAAAAGGGTAGCTGAGGCTCAGCAGGAGAAGGCTTGCATATCTGTGTCCCCAAAGAGTGGTCCGAGAGGACAGAGACCCTGTCATTCTTTTGTTAGAAATTGCTTTTGGCCCAAATATGAAATTATTGATTGAAATGAAGATGGGACATAAACCATGACCTAAATTTACTCTGATAACCTTTATTTTTTGCAAGGAGTCATGTGAGTGGGAGAGTTGGCAGAGAGTAAGCATTCGAGCTACAGCCTGGGCTGGAATCCTAGGGCTGCGACCGACTAGATTTTTGCTTTTTGAGCACAATGCTCCATCGTTTTGTGCCCAGGTACATCCTGAAAATGAACATATTAATCCAATCCATAGAGCTGTGAAGACTGCACACCCAGAGCTGTGCAAACACGCATCTCAGGAGCACAGACAATCACGGCCCTTTGTTTTTGGGGTGAGGTCATTTCACTGCTTTACATGCTTTTCTAAAAAGTCAACAGAGGTGTAAGGCTTCAATTAATCAGTGTTAACAAAATTAAATGCTCAGTGATAAATTTGGGGACAATAAAAGGAATTGGTTCAAATGAAATTTGGGGACAGTATCAGCTTTACACAGCCATATTTTCTGTGGTCATAATGTGGGGGGATGAGAACTGTGAATACTAAAGAAATACAAGGCATGGTTCTTAACTTTAAGCAGCTCACAGTCAAGTGGAGGGTATGAAATGTATTCACAAAACAAAGCAATTTTGGTGCTGAAATGTGGTATGAAGAAGGAGGAGGAGGAGGAGGAGGAGGAGGAGGAGGAGGAGGAGGAGGAGGAGGAGGAGGAGGAGAAGAAGAAGAAGAAGAAGAAGAAGAAGAAGAAGAAGAAGAAGAAGAAGAAGAAGAAGAAGAAGAAGAAGAGAAGAAAAGAAAAACACGATCTACGGAATTGTAAGAAAGCAGAGAGCAGAGTCAGGGAATCAGAGCCAAAGATGACTTGTGGAGAAGACAGAGCCTTCTCTGCATCTCATGCTCCATTGCTGCTGAGTTGAGAAGGTAGGGCAGAGTGCACAAAGACCTGGCTTCGTGTGTTGGGGAAAGAGAAGTTCAGAGGTCCATGTTGAGGGGCAGCAGGAAATAAAATGGTGGAGAAGAATAAATGGGACTTGCTGCAGACCAGGAAAGCCAGGAGAAAGGATAGGCGTCCCTACAGTCGGGAGTAGACCAATGGCATTGCACCTGAGTTAGTGAACGAGAGTCTACGATTGAGTCTACGGTTGTAGAGTGTGCACAAGAGCGTGCTAGTGGAGGCAGGAAGACTGCAGTAGACTGTGTCTGGGAGGCTAGAGGGGATGCTAGCTGTGGGAAAAGAGGAAGAGGGAAAACACACACTTTTGCCAAAGGATATATGAAATTGGTTGATATGACGTTGGGGATTGTGCAATTTATCCACTGCCCAGTGTGTGCAAAGCACTGGCGTAGTTGACTAAATATGACAAGAAAACCCACATTTTTTAATTGGCTTATTTTTACCTTAATGATATTTTGGTATTTCGTCTTCATTTTTTTTTCTTGAGAGGGGGTCTTTCTATACAGCCAGGTAGACCTTGAAATCACCATGTAGCCCAGGTTAGCCTCACTTCTCCATCTTCTTGGCTCAGCCTCCCACGGGCTGGGGTCACAGACGTGAGTCACTGTCCCTGCTGCACAGTTTTGAAAACTGTTTTGAGTGCATCAAAAACCATCACTGGCATTTAACCTATCTTGTGCTGTCCAGCGGAGACGCAGAGAAACGCACATCAGAGCTAACTAAAGGAATGAAGAAGTGGGAAGGTTTTTAAAATGTTGAAGTGTTTATCTAATGCATCCACTTAGTCATCATTATTTACTTCGATATTTTGTGAAAAGGGTTTTCAATTTAAGCCATGTGAATCCAAGACAAGAGTATATATTGTAAACAAGATTAAAATGAGTAAAAAAAAATATCCTTGCTTTAAAAAAAAGCGTGAAGGACATTTAAAAAAAATGTGACTTGAGTTTTGAAAATTGCTATTGAAATGTGGCCTGATGGTTGTTCCAGGAGTTATTTATAGCCAAAGAGCATAAGAGTTGACAATGATGGACAAGCAAAATGTCTCTGTGCGTGGAGGCTGGGGGTTGTACTAAGAATAAGAATTGGAAACCTAAGTCTTTCTCATTTAAGCCATCACTGTTTCCCCCAAATGACTCCGGGGAGCTTGGCTTTACTGAAAAGTCGATTGCTCTGTTCCAACAGAGGAACTTGACAGAACCTTCTCCAGCCAGCATGAAATGCTGTAAAAAATGAAAGGAAAATGAGATGCACACTTGCAGAACACACCCATACTTCAGCAAAAACTGTGTCAGGGAAGAGTCGTCCTTCTGAAGAAAGGAGACAGAGCCGAAGATGGCACCGCTCCCCTGGGCGGGTCACACAGCACTTGTCTTTCGATGGAAGGTCAGACTCAGCCTACCTCAGAAAAACATCTCCACCTGAGGGCACTGGGAGTGCCCACAACGGCCACATGCAGACTTTCCTGTGGACACGCTTCCGAAGGCACAGAAGGCTGAGCCAGGAGTGATGGCAGTGCACAGCTGTAACCTCAGCACTCAAAAAGCTGAGGCAGGAGGATCATGAGTTCAAAGACAGTCTGGCCACATACCAAGACCTTGTCACAAAAAATAAAAAAATAAAAAAAAAACACAAAAGATGAATATACAATCAATTTGCACCCAGACCACTAAATAAAGACAGCACTGGATAATATTAAAGCCCTGAGTTAGAGATAATGAAATCTAAATATTTATCAACCTTGGCATATTATCTCTCTCTGGAAAATGACACAATATTATTTATATTTTGGTTTCCACTTTATCCACCAGGAAATTCAGAGCTAAATTCTAACTTTTCTCTTGATGCAGATTTTTTAAAATTTATATTTCCCCCTTTTCCCAAAAGGATACACTTATTTATTATTTTATGTGTGTGAATATATGTCTGTGTACCACATGCATGCAGGTGCTCACAGAGGCCAGAAGAGGGGATCAGATCCCCTGGACTTATAGAAGTTGTGCTGCCCTTTGAGTCCTGGAAACCAAACCTGGGTCCCCTGGAAGAGTAGCCAGTGCTCTTAACTGCTGAGCCATATCTCCGGCCCCACGAGTTGTGTGGTGATATCTTATTTGTGCACCCCAATGAAGCTTATCTGAGATCAGGGGGAAAAGTCAGCCACTTTTAACACACAAGTCAGGCAATGGTAGCACACACCTTTAATCCTAGCATTCAGGAGGCAGAGATTCATTCAGATCTCTGTGAGTTCACACTGTGAACAGAGCCAGGCATGGTGGCACACGCCTTTAATTCCCAGCTAGTGCTGGGAATTTAATTCCCAACTAGTTAACCATAGAGGTCAGGAGGTCTGTACAGACAGACAGGAAGTGATAGAGCTGAGCAGAAAGAGGAAGTGATGTAGCTAGGCGAAGAAAGGAAGTAAGATGGCAGGGCACAGAAAGGTTATAGGCGTGAGTATACAGGAAGTAGCTCTCTTGGGCTGAGGAGTTGGTGAGGTGAGGTTGGCTGTGGCTTGTTCTATTCCTTTGATCTCTCAGTTTTCACGTCAATATCTGGCTCCGAGTTTTTTTTTTTTAATTAATAAGACCATTTATGATTCGTGTTACAAAGTTGTGTGGGGTACCTTTTTCATCTTTGTATCCCCAAGGTGAGTTTGATACACAGGAGGTGACAATAAACATTTGTAAGAATGAATGAGGAGAAAGAAAGTACAAAAATATCTTTGCATTGCCCCGGGATTGCAGAGCATCTCACTAGCCACTTGGAGTTGCAGTCAATAGAGAAAAATGCTTGCCTGCAATTTTTCAACTCCGCTGCTGCACAAACTGATTAAATTTTGTGTTTCACTGAGTTCATCCATTCTTGATTAATTGAGTAGTTAAGCACTTCCAGTTACATGTGCAGCCGGGAATTCCTCCAGCTGCCATTAATTTTGCTAAAGATTCAAGTCGTCAGTATTTTTCTGCTGAAATGGACCCACTGTTTTTTCTTCAGCCAATCAAAACCAAGTACAGGCATCCCCTGCTCCCTGAGGAACAGCCGGGTAACTGACACAAGTCGCCCCATTGGTTACTGTCAGCACAGATGCGGTGTTATCCTGGTTCCTCACTTGTTTTACTAACCAGACGGGCACATCCAAGACATCAGTGGGCCCTGACACACTCACCACACAGACAGGAACAGGATAACTTGAGGGCCAAAATGCAAGTACCTACTTTTCTCTGGCTTCCAGGATGACTTAGTTTTGTGGAAAGGGAGAAGTTACAGTAAAAATCCCATGCCCAGGAGGCCTTCCCCTAAACTGGGGTCCTTACCAGCTAGTTGCACATTACCTGCCATCAGTCTGTTTGCTAATATGTTGTATTTTATGCTTCCAGTTTCTCACATGCTATGGATAATATGAAATGCACATTACTTTGACGGAAAACACACCTTCCATACGTCATTGATCTCCCAAACTGAAATCCAACTTGCTCTGAAGCACATGAGAACAGCTCAGAATCCGAAGAAGAGGACGGTTTAGTTGTCATAGCCAAGTGTTTGCAAGCCTTGGACAGACATTGTGCTCTCTTTAAGACTATACACACATGCACACACACACATGAATGAGCACGTGTAAGCTAATATAACAGGATGGTCACAAACGTGTCTTAGATCAATAGAAAACAGACATCAAGCTGAGCTTTTTGGCTCCTTCAAGCACCGTTGTAATAGTACCACAGTGATTGACCTCACAAGGAGTGTTTACTACAGCCTAAAGGAACGTCCCTGACAGAAGGCTCGGCACAGAACAAGAACTAAGTGATGTTGAGACATGCAGAAATCCAGGGCAAGAAGGACTAGATGGCAGGATTCAACCAGTGACCAGAAACATAGCTGTATCATTTTCTGTCTGAAGCGAGCTCTGAAACCATTCACACAACGGAAGAATATTCTCTCTCTCCTGTCAAGTTCATCCTCAACTCAGCAGCAGCTACATCATGCTGTCATCTACCTCTAGCAAAGGCAAAAGACTCAGAATGTGAAAACGGGCATTTTTTCTGTTTAAAAACAAAAAGCATCAAGGAATACTACATCAATAAGAATTCCTCAGATGCCTGTGTATTCTTTGCCCCGACTACGGCACAAATGGTGGCGTCAGAACGTTTAAAACGATGCAACTCATTGGCCTCCCTGATAAGAACATCGCACACTTCAGCCCAGGAGTTTTAAAATTAGAAAGCAGTTTGATACATTGGCTGTCCTATGAATAAGAGCAAAAAAAAAAATCATTTCTCACTGTTTTGCTGGGGTGAAAAACCATGGTCTTATGTGTTGTTACCTAAGTAGAAATTATTATTGAGCATTCATGCCTACATAAATTCAGAAGCACATCAGTGTTGCCAGCTCCTAGGGCCTTTCAGGGCAAGAACAGCTCTTTCGGGGTTGCTGTGTTTCAGGAAGCACCCAAGCCACTGGAATCGATGGGAGTAAAGATGGAAATGCTTAGTTTGGGGATCTTGCTGTTAGCCTGAAGAGTGACAGCATAGTCTTGGTCCAGCCATGAAAGGTGCTGCTGGTTTTGATGGCCCTAAGGAAGCTTCACCTCACTCCACCCTAGGCCTACTCACCAGCTCCCCTTGTGCTATGTTGAAAGACCATGAGCTCCCTTGTTCCCCAAACACCCCACATACCTCGGCTTCCCACTGCCAGGTATCTTCAGTACTTTCACCCTAACTCCCACTTGTGCTGAAAGCATGCATTGAGTCCCTTCAAGTTGCTCTTGCTGATCATCCCCTGTAGGTAGCTCAGTTGCCGCTAAAGCCTTCCCGGGCACATGTCTCCCATATGTGGATTCCCAGCCCCCACCTTATGCACCCTCTGAGGGTGGCACCATGCTGGACTCATGTCTCTTTTCCTTGAGGTTAAGCTCTAACTTGCTTTTATCAATGCTTCTTGGATGAGGGACCATAAATGAGGCACTAGGTTGTGGATGCAGGAGAAACAGAAGGTGGGGGAGAGAGACAAGCAAAAAAACTAAGCTATGATTAGACATACTCACCCTGCATACAGATTTCTGCACTACAGCCATATTTTATGTTAACAACTTTCCCAGAACCAAGTCTTTAATATTCTGACTTCCAAAGAAATAGAAGTGGTCTAAATTACCTTAGGGAGAAATAGTTGCTATTGCTTAAAATAAACCTTTAATTTCAGGATATTTTTAGATTCATAGAAAAGTTGCAGAGAACAGAGATACCCTGTGTCCCCTTTGCCCACCTCTGGTAATGCTAGACACCTTAGATAACCAACACTTGCTTGTCATAACTTAAAAAAGAAATTGACATTGGCTCCTCACTTTAATAAAACTCCAGCCATTGATAAGATTTCATCAGTTTTCTGCAAATTCCTTTATAATCCCAGGAAAATATTCAGGACACCATGATTACTTTGCAGATATGCTTTTAAAAATCAAATATTAATTGACTCTGAATAAGGAAAACTGCTCCAAAGACGGACTAAATGTCTCAGCCATTTTGTCCCGCCCCTTTCATTGCACACGGGATAGACAGGCTGGTACCTCCTTTCCAGGTCTCAGCCAGGGAAGCCAACAAGTCAAGCCCTGCTCCAAATGCATGGTGGCTGTTAGCTCAGGTATGCTAAGAATACTTCAATCAGGTCAGCACACCATTTCCAAATAAAAGAAACTGAGGTAGAGATAATAGCAAACAAGACACCCGGCACTGAAAAGCACCATGAACTGGGGTTTCAAAGGGGACACAGGTGGATCAAAAGTCCTCAAATCTTTTTTCAAGGGGCTTTGGGTGGTTTGGGCTAGAAACGAGGTGTGCAGATGAGAAGGTGAGGCCAGCATGGGCTGCTTCAGAACCCCGGACAAGAAGGGCAGACAAGACAGGAACAAAGGCACCAGGAGAGTCGCATTTCAGCAAAGGACCTTTCCAGGCACACTGCGCACTAACAACAGAAAATAAGGAACTCATTTGCTGTCTATGTCTGTGTTCCCAGGCCTTATAAGATGAAAAGTGATGAATTTAGGCTCAGGTGGTGAACTTGAGCACTTCGGTAAGTTTGAAAGCAGACACCATGCAGGGACCATTTTGAAGGCAAAGAGAAGCTGTACTTTTTGCCTGGTGATACAGAAGAGAGGTTTTATTTCTGCTAGAACAGTCGAGATACTTAAGGCCAATCAGGATACCTGAGCAGGTGGTCCCAGGGCAGGCCCTGCTGGGATAGGCACTCCCAGGTACCTTCCTGGCACCCTTATCCCTGCTTCGTTTGGGGGTCAGCTACTTGAAGGACCTTGAAGACCCGGGAATCAAGGAAGGGAAGGTTGTAGGTGATGAAAGAGTTATGGAAACCACGACAAAGAAATTTGGATCAACCCATCGGGAGACAGAAAGTCAAGGGAAGATTTTTCAATAACAACACACACAAGACCTACCTGAGATCAATCCAGCCCAAACCTAGCATGGAGGGGAAGGGGCTCATGGAGACTCTCCCCTATTTGAGAAGTCATTGGCAACTGTCGGCTGCTGGGGGAGAGACAGTTTTCTTCAGGAATGTAGCCTGTGAGAGGCTCCCCACGCTCCAATAGGTGGTCCGACATCCTTGGGCATACAGACAGCCCTAAGTGGACTCAGTGGGTTTTAGAAACGAGCATATGAAGTTGGGAAGGAAGGACAGTGGGGGTGGGGTAGAGCAGGAATTAGAGGGGAGGGAAAAGGGTGGACATGATCAAAATACATTACACACATGCATGAAATTCTCAAACAGACACACAAAACAGGAACGGCTCCATGCAAAGAAAGGAGATGCCATCTCCAGTGAAGGCAGAGTGGAGGGAAACAGCAAGAGCATGCCTCCCACAGCGTGGAGACGAGGGCTTTCTTCAAGGGTCTCACACAGCTTGAGAGGCCTCAGACTTACTATGTAGGTAAGGATGACTTGGAACTAATGATTCTCCTGCCTCCTCCCGCCAAGTGCAGGATTATAGGCATGCGCCAACATGCCCAAGTACCAGAGGTTCAAGTCAGACCTAAAAGTATATTTTCTGACCTAGACAGCAAAGGTTGTAAGACACAGAGCGAAGTGTCTGAAGCAAGACATAAAATTCTACCCCCTAAGCATCTTCTCAAATTCCCTTTTAATTCTCAGTGGATGAGAAATGGGGACAGACTGGCATTTAGTAATGAATTTAGGAAGGAAGGAAGGTTTAGGTCAGCCCAGTCTGGGGCTAACTTACGTAGCTGCGGGTCCTTTCTGGAGGCTTCCAGGCATCTTTGTGGGATTGTAGTCTCCCATCTTCTGAAACATAAGGGCATTTCTCCTACAGGACTCCTGGGTATACTCTGCCCATTTGTTATAAAATAATAATAACAATAACAGTAATGATAATAAATAGTAATGATGATGAGAAATACAAACGATGTAAAAAAATGCAAATTGGGTCAGCATCCATCCCATATGAACATTTGAAAGAATAAAACAGATTAAAGCCTAAAATTATTTATGCCAATCTTAAAGTTTTCTATAAAGGGGAAAGACCCACTATAAGATAAAGCATTCAACACTGGACTACCTATCACCAGTTCTAAGAGTTAACTAAAAAACAAATAATTTTGTAATTGATTTTTTAAATATATTTTTTAACATTCATATATGAATCTAATGTGTTCGGAATAAACCCATGCCTATTCCCTCCCCTCCAACTCCTCCCTTATCCCCCCACTTTCCCCTCCTAACTTCACACTCCATGTTCATTCTCATCCATGTTCTCTCTCTCTCTCTCTCTCTCTCTCTCTCTCTCTCTCTCTCTCTCTCTCTCTCTATCCTTTTAGTGCTCCCTGTATGTACATGGGTATGGGACCATCTGTTGGCAAATGGGTAGCCTCTCAGTGCCCACATCCCTGAATAACATTGGCTTTCTCCCCGAGCAACCATCAAATCCAGCGTCATCAGATGGGGGTGGGACTTCAGGAGGCCCCCACCATGCTGGCTGGCTTGAGCCTGTACACATCTTGTGCACACAGTGCTAGTCACTGTGATGCTAGTCACTGTGAGCTCATGTCTGGCAAATATGGTCTTGCTACAGACATCTGCTTCCCCTGCCTCTTAGACTCTTTCCATCCCTTTTCCACACTGGTCCCTGAGTTTGGAGGCAAGGGGGTATAATTGAAACATCCCGCTTAAAGCTGAGTACACCACAGACCCTTATTTTCTACACAATTGTTCCATTATGGGTCTCTGTATTAATCGTCAGCTACTGCCAAAAAAAAAAAAAAAAAAGGCTTTTCTGGAGGTATGCAATAATCTACTATTGCATTTATTATTATTATTATTATTATTATTATTATTATTATTATTATTCAGTATTAAGTCTATCTGGCAAAATAATAATTTCTCCAGTTAGGTCAATGAGATGGTTCACTGGATAAAATCACTTGCTGCTGGGCCTGACCTAAGTTCAATTCCTGGGGCCAACATGGTGAGCAGAGAGAACTAACTCACACTAATTGTCCTCTGACCTCCACATGCACACCCCTATACACACAAATAAACAAACATAGTAAAACATTTTTAAATTTTACCTTGATTAGAAATTGTTTACAGGAAGGAAACATGCATGTTTACCTGATTATCTAAGAACTGTAAAGGAATTAATGACCACTCCTATCTAACACAGAACGTCAGAAGTCAACACTGTCCAGACAGGCTGCTAAGCCACAGAAGGAAACATCAGATCTGGGTTCTGGTACAGGCAAGACTTTTTAACTACTGGCTTAGAACATAAATTTCCAATGGGGAAGTCATAATCCCATGGGACATTCAGCAATATCTGAAGACCCTTTTCATTCTCAAAAATTCAGTGGCAAGAGGTGCTGCTGACCCATGATTGGTAGAAACCAGGATGCTCCAAATGCTCTACAGTACACAGGACAGGCCCAGCAGAGAAACGCCTGGCCTGGAAAACCAAGAGTGCCACAGTTCAGAGGTTCTGGCACTGAATGTCACCTCACCCTTAATAAGCAAGTTATTTGTTCAAAGGTAAATTGAGGCATTTGGAAATCTATTGATGCTGTCAGGTTAGCGGCAATCAGCTAACTGAATTCAGCTGGCCGTTTGCACAAACACTTCACTGTGAGACCAGGTAGGATGCAGACTCTCACCCAATGTCAGCCCAATCTGAGTTTCAGTCACACATTCCTTGGCCATCCAGAATAGTACCCTGCTGTGAAAGAATAAGATCACAGTGGATGAAAAGGTGGCTTGTCCACTTGGAAGGCTTTGGCAAGACTGAAGCAAAACCTGTCTGGCTGTCTGCAGGATGTCTACACACACCAGGGTCCGGAGTCTGAAGTTACAAGGTCTGGAAGACCCCGTGGTGAACTTAAGTCTAAAAAGTACTGGCAATGGGCTAAGAAATAATAAGTGGCTCACAAGACTGAAAAACCCTCAGCCTGGTGCAAGCACACGGTTTGAAGGACGAGCCAGAGTGAGGAGGAAGCCTGCCACCGTGGCTTCGGAACCACGCACTAGTGTACTCTAAACACCCTCCCTGTCTACATGCTTTGTCTGTGCACAACTAAGAAAGCATTCAGCTGAAAGCTGGCTGGGGGCCCAGTGCACTGCCATTTTAAGCCCCCCTCTCAATATGGCAGAAACGAATGTTTTGAAACAAAAATAAAAAGGGGCAGGGCAGAGGGAAAAAGGTACTGCCGGTTTCCACATTAAGATATATACTTCAACCTTTTTTTTTAATATAGCAGGCACCCGGCACTGACTGAAGTCTGTTCTTTCATTCATTTAGTCAAGAATATGCATTAAGCATGCAACCACATGCTGGGCATAATGGGATCGGCAACCCCATATTATGTCCACCTCTCCAATGTCTTACATCAAGTAAAGAGAAGGCAAATCTGTAGCGAGCAGGAGACAAATATGGCCGCCCCTGGAGACCCATTTCCTTCCTTCCATTGCTAGCTTATCAGAGAGCTACCTCAGCTCTAGGAGAAAAATACCAACACTGGGTCCCTGAGCATCTCTCTTTCTAATAAGGCCACTTCCCTAACCAGAGCGCTTCCAGTGTTGTTACATAACAGTTGGATGTTCCCCGGCTACTGAACCTATAAATACACCAAGCATAACTGACAGGCCTGTGGCCACCGTGCACACAGGCATCCATGCCCAGCTTGTGCTGGGGTACAGGACTGCACACTGATAGACAGATGCTTGTGAACTCTTTTCCAAATAAATTCCTACAGAACAGCAGTGTGTCCTGTGTGGAATAGGGCACAACAGTCAGAACTAACAAAGGCATGTTCACTGTTTACTCCAATAGTCCTTCATGCACACTTTTAAGAGACAAGATCTACAAGTACAAATAACATACACACACACACACAGAGAGAGAGAGAGAGAGAGAGAGAGAGAGAGAGAGAGAGCAGAGAGAGAGAGAGAGAGAGAGCCACAATTGTTCAAGTCCTGGTTGAATATTTATTATTGACATGAACATGGCTCAGTCAAGGACCCCAATGTCTCAGACCCACGGAAATGGCAACTCCATCCTCAGGTCAGGCTCGGAGGAATGGCAAAGCCTTTCTCTGGTCCAAGTATGAGTGTTTTAACCAGGGTATGCAGAAACTACCAATCACAGCTTCCTCCTCAGTAGTGACAGCAATCTGAAGAGCTCCCCTGCACTGACCTACAACAGAGATTAGCTACCCCCACTTCCTTGTGAGTTTCCAGGCTGCTGTTGGTGCATCTCCATCAGAGCATGTGGCCCCCTCGCTCCCTGCTTTTCTGTAGTCTGTTCTTTCTTTATTCTCTCCTCACCCCAATCAAATCAACTCGAAAGCCATGCAGGTCGCAGCAACTAGCCAGATTAGAATGTTTCCTTCACACAATTAAGAACCCAAACATACTTTTGAACAAACAAGCACACTTTCAAAACATCGTGACAGGGTGTGTTTCTAGCTAGCTTGTTTTCTTTCCTGTCCACAATAGCATCCAGGACAGCTTTTACAAAGTCCACTTTGCAAAGATTGTGACTTCCAAAGTAAACGCCTCATAATTAGCCTCTCCTCTGTGTCTGGTGATCCTGCTGTGGTACCGCGTGAGTGACACAGCAATTTAGAAATTATTAGATGCTAGACTATGTATTTCCTGAGTGAATACTAACTAACAGAAATAGAACAGTTGTAAAACAAATGTCGCTTTATGTTTCTTTCCTTTTCTTTAACTTCACCAGTCCAGAGTCTTCATAGTAACCTCAGGAATGGATTTGCTTACTATAGCAAGTATGGTACTTATCATATATGTATAACTTGTGTATATTTGTATACAATATGCCAATATATAACATAATGTATAATTTGGTTTTTTATTTTACCAGAGAAGAATTTCCAATTAAACATGCATTCTGATTGTGATAACAATAGACAGGCAAATCAGTGCTAAGTGCCTAGGCTACGATGCATCCTCAAAAGCCTGAGAAATGGTCTTAGAATTCCTAGGCTTTTGCAAAGTTAAAACTTATTTGATTAGTTTAGGGAGCTGACAGTTTTGTTTGTTTGTTTTTACAAACGGTATCTTTGGAAACGAGCCATGATTTCGTCATCTAACTGATGACAATTACAATCCTCAATTGATAAAACATGGTTAGAAGCAGCATGCATGACGGCAGCTGAAGCAGCACTCATGTTTCATTCACTCTTTCCCCATCTACAGGCTTCCTTCCTACGGCTGTTGTGATGAATGACCGCAGGCCGGTAGGCTGAGCCAACACAGATTCGTTACTTCATAGTTCTGGGGAGTCAGAAGTCCAAAATGGAGCCCTAAGCAGAGTGGCTTCTGTCTGAAATCCTAGCATTAGAGGGGCAAAGTCAGGAGGATTGGCGTGAATTTGAGGCCAACCTGGGTTACACAGTGACTATTAGGCCAGCCAAGACTACATAGCAAGACCATATTTTAAAAAACAGAGGGAGAGCATGAGGAAGGAACGAAGGGGGGGTGGGATGAAGGGTTTAGAAGACTCGCGACATTTCCAATGCTGGAAGGGAGGGAGGGAAGGACAGGCAAAAAACAAGCTTTACTGACCTAAAATTACAGTGTCAGCGGAAGCATGTTCCTCTGGAGGCCCCCAGGGAGAATCTGTTTTGCTTTTTGGCTCCTGGAAGCCATTTGCCTTTCTTGGCTCACAAACCCAGTCCTCCATTTCCAAAGAAGCAAAACCAGGCTGAGTCTTTCTCACAGTACTCTCCCCCTCTTCTGCTTACGAGGATTTTGCATTAGTCAGCCATTTGTTACTGTAAGAACAATACCTGAGATAAATCAATTTATAAAGTTTTGTTTTGATTCACAGTTTTTGAGGTGCCAAGTCCATGGCTGGTTGGACCTATTGCTTTAAGAGTGGAAGTGCATCATGGTTGGGAGTGCATGATGGGAGTGTGCAGTAGAGCAAGGCTGCTTGTCTTGTGACCAGGAAGAAAAACAGTAGAGGAAGAAGGATTCCATTATCCCTTCCAGGGCATGCTCAAAATAACTCACAAACTGTCCAGGAAGTCCCACCTTTGAAAGGTTCCACCACCTCCCACACTGGGCATCAAACCTTAACATGTGGCGTTTAGGTGCACTTAAGATCTAGGTTATACTTGACCCCAGTGATTGTGCTGGGCCCTCTGGTATAACACAGGATAATCTGTCTGCCTCAGAGTCAACCAATAACCAATCTGTCATAATGAAACAAAACTGCTGTGGTTTGAGTGTGCCGTCCAAAAGGTCATGCGTTAGGACTTCAATTCTGGGAGAGGCATTGGGATCATGAGAATAGACTCTTGTGAATAGATTAATGCCTTCCCTTTAAGTGAGTTCTAGTTTTCCTGGGGCTTGATCTGTTGTCACCAGTAGTTAGTATAAAAATACATCTGTCTTCCATTGCTTGATTTTATTCTCTCTCTCTCTCTTTCTCTCTCTTCCTATAGTACTTGCTTATTTCTGCTACAATTTGAAGTAGCATGAGTTCCTCAAGCAAAAGCTGGAATTGGGCATCCTAGCCTCTAAAACCATGAACCATGGGTATGGCAATAAAGGCTGGAATCCCAGAACCTGAGCGGTAGACACGAGATAATCAGGAATTCAAGGCCAGCCTTGGGTACATAAAACCTTTGTCTCCAAACTAAATTAAATTAAGTTTAAAAAACACTGTGAGGCAAAACATACCCCCTCTTTCTAGCAATTTACCCAGTCTTGAATATTCTGCTATAGCAACAGACTGAGATACAGACATATCTGTGGCTTCTGGCGGCCATCTCCTGCCCAGGACAAGTACCTGTGGGATTCTCCCCAAGAGAGTCAGGGGCTTCTAAGATTCACGACATTTCCAATGTCAGACTTTTGACTTGAAGTCTGAAGTTTCCTGACAATCAGAAATGTCAAAAGATACTTACTAAGGCAGTTGTAGTCTGTAGACTCGAGCACTTGGTGGAAATCACAAATCCTGTTTTAGTCCCATTATTTTGAAGATCTTCTGAACTTTGCGAGTCAGTTTCATAAAATATTGAGTCAGTTCCTAAAGGACTAAACCCAGTCAATACCCAAGATTTGTTGACTCAGCCTGCTTGCAAAATAACTTCAAGTTGGAACTTATCCATGTTCATATTTGTGAGTCTAGGAGGGTTGCCAGCTATGTCAGGGAGCTGCACCTGCTCCCTGTGTACCACCCATAACTGTGAAAGGGAAAAAAAGAAGATAACACTAGGCTTGCAGAGAACCTACCTCAGCATGTGTGAGAGGACAGGTAGCACTTGGGTAAAGGGGAGGATGTGGCCTCCTTACAGTGCTTTGCGTGTTCTAAAAACTAATCAGTGCATACTCAAGAGGAACTGCAGGTCAGACCCCAGATGATGGTCTTGGCCCATCTGACTCCCACTGGCTGTTACTTTCACTCTACACTGGCTGCTGGCCCCATCAGTTTCCCACCAGGTCCTGCACATTTGTCTTCCAGATTCCTTTAAGACAGCCCTTCAGGAGCTCCGGCTCATCTTACTCTCCCGTCACATCACAGATTCCATGGGGTCCAGATCTGAACATGCCTGCTTTGCTCCCTCACTCCTGGCATCAGGCCTATGACCTCATGTGACCCCCTTGCTTGTGGACAGCTACAGGGAGCCATTCGCATGGCCTTTCAGTGATTGCCATTGGGTGGAACCTGACCAGGAGCCAGGACGGTGTCTAGTGACATTCCATTCCAACCATAAAACTACCGATGCTCCGTCAGATAATCTCAGACTGGCCTTCCCAACCCTGATGGAAAAAGTTGTTCTTTAGCATCAGCCAATGAAGTCCTGTTTACAGAGTGGATGCAGGAGCACAGACTCAGGCAGGAACTGAGGTTCTATTCCAGAGCTGCCTGAGGGACCAGCTGGGGAAAGCCCCCAAATCATCAGCTTCCTCATCAATAAAATAAGGGACATCAGGAGATCATCCCTGTCTCCCATCAGCCCTGTAACAAGTGAAATAAGATTGAAGCAAGGTGATATTTTAACACCATGCTATATTTTATAGTTCTTAAATTCTCCATGGGTTTTTCTCTCTTCCCCACCCAGAGGGAATTGTTCTAAAATTCTTTTGTCCAATATGGTGACACAAGCCTATGGCCCCAGAACTTTACTTGGAAGGCAGGGACAGAAGGAGGGTCATCACAACTGAGGCCAGCCTGGGCTACCAGGTGACTTCCAGGCTAATCAAAGTCACTCATAGTAAGACCTGGTCTCCAAAACACACACACACACACACACACACACACACACACACACACACACACACACACCAAATCAAACACTTTGTGGGTATATATATATTCATATATTCTGAATGCTCCTAAAGTATGAATACCTCTGTATACACATACATAAATGTCACCACAGAGAATGGTATAATGGGATGGAGGTGAGTCATTTAAAATGTAGGAGTCCCTAGAAATGAGTAAGGAGACATCTACAGTTACTTACTACATTAGGATAGCCAAGGCTGCACAGAGAAACTGTCTTGAAAAACTTAAAAAGAGAGAGAGAGAGAGAGAGAGAGAGAGAGAGAGAGAGAGAGAGAGAGAGAAGTGAAAGAAAGAGAGAAAGAAAGAAAAAAGAGAGAGAAAGAAAGAGAGAGAGAAAGAAAAGAAGATAACATAAAATGAAAAGATCTCCTATACGCATGGATATGTAGGATTAACATAGTAAAAATGGCAATCTTACCAAAAGCCATCTACAGATTCAATGCAATCCCCATCAAAATCCCAACACAATTCTTCACAGACCCTGAAAGAACAATTCCAACTTCAGATGGAAAAACAAAAAACCCAGGATAGCCGGGTGGTGGTGGCGCACGCCTTTAATCCCAGCACTCGGGAGGCAGAGGCAGGCGGATCTCTGTGAGTTCGAGGCCAGCCTGGGCTACCAAGTGAGTTCCAGGAAAGGCGCAAAGCTACGCAGAGAAACCCTGTCTCAAAAAACCAAAAAAAAAAAAAAAAAAAAAAACCCAGGATAGCTAAAACAATCCTGTACAATAAAGCAACCTCTGGAGGCATCATGATCCCTGACTTAAAGCTCTACTATAGAGTTACAGTAATAAAAACAGCTTTGTACCGGCATAAAAATCAACATGTGGACCAATGAAATAGAATTAAAGACCCACACACCTATGAACACCTGATTTTGACAAAGAAGTCAAAATTGTACAATGGAAAAAAGAAAGCATCTTCAACAAATGGTGCTGGCATAACTGGATATCAACATGCAGAAGATTGCAAATAGATCCATACCTGTCGCCATGCACAAAACTCAAGTCCAAGCAGATCAAAGACCTCAACATAAATCTAGTTACTCTGAACCTGATAGAAGAGAAAGTAGGAAGTAGTCTTGAATGTATTGGCATAGGAGACCACTTCCTAAATATGCCAGTAGCACAGACACTGAGAGCAACAATTAATAAATGGGACCTCTTGAAGCTGAGAAGCTTTTGCAGGGCAAAAGACACAGTCAATAAGACAAAATGACAGCCTACAGAATGGGAAAAGATCTTCACCAACCCCACATCTGACAGAGGGCTGATCTCCAAAATATATAAAGAACTCAAGAAACTAGACATCAAAATACCTAACAATCCAATTAAAATGGGCTACAGAGCTAAACAGAGAATTCTCAGGAAGAATCTCAGATGGCTGAGAGACATTTGAGAAATTGCTCAACATCCTTAGTCATCAGGGAAATGCAAATCAAAATGACTCTGAGATACCACCTTACACCTGTCAGAATGGCTAAGATCAAAAACACTGAGGACAGCTTATGTTGGAGATGATGTGCAGCAGGGGGAACACTCCTCCACTGTTGTTGGTGGGAGTGCAAACTTGTACAGCCACTTTGGATATCAGTATGGCAGTTTCTCAGAAAATTGGAAATCAATCTTCCTCAAGACCCAGCTATACTACTCTCGAGCATATACTTAAGGAATGCTCAATCATACCACAAGGACACATGCTCAACTCTGTTCATAGAAGCATTATTCGTAATAGCTAGAACCTGGAAACAACCTAGATGCCCCTCAACTGAAGAATGGATAAAGAAAATGTGGTACATATACATAATGTAGTACTACTCAGCAGAGAAAAACAATGACATCATGAGGTTTGCAGGCAAATGGATGGAACTAGAAAATATCATCCTGAGTGAAGTAACTCAGACTCAGAAGGACAAACAAGGTATGTACTCACTCATAAGTGGATACTAGATGTAAAGCAAAGGATAACCAGACTGCAACCCACAGCTCCAGGGAGGCTAGCTAGCAGGGAGGACCCAGGGAAGGATGCATGGATCACCCAGCGAAGGAGAACTAGATGAGATCTACATGAGCAAACTGGTGGTGTGTGGTGGGTAATGAAAGGCAAGGGATAGGGGATGAGAACATAGGGAAACGGGAGGTTTGAGCTGGAATGGGAACAGAGTGGGAGAGCAAGAGAAGGGATACCATGATAAATGAAGACATCATGGGAATAGGAAAAAACAGAGTGCTAGAGAAGTTCCCAGAAATCCACAAGGATAACCTCACCTTAGACTACTGGCAATAGTCGAGAGGGTCCCTGAACTGGCCTACTCCAGTGATCAGAAGGCTGAATACCCTAACTGTCATCATAGAGCCCTCATTCAGTGACTGATGGAAGCAGATGCAGAGATCCATGGCCAGGTCCCAGGCAGAGCTCCAGGAGTCCAGTCAATGAGAGAGAGGAGGGATTCTATGAGCAAGGGACATCAAGATCATGATGGGAAAATGTACAGAGACAACCAGCCAAACTAGTGGAAACGCATGAACTGTGGACCAATAGCTGAGGAGTCCCTATGGTACTGGACTAGGCCCTCTGGATAGGCGAGACAGTTGTTTAGCTTGAACTGTTTAGGGGGCCCCTAGGCAGGGTAGTGGGATCGGAATCCGTCCCTGGTACATGAGCCAGCTTTTTGGAGCCCAGTGCCTATGGTGAGACACTTTGTGCAGCCTTGGTGCAGGGGAGAGGGGCTTGGACCTGCCTCAACTGAATGTACCAGGTCTCCACATGGGAGATCTTGCCTTGGAGGAGGTAGGAATGGGGGGGGGGGGTTTGAAGGGGAAGGCTGGGGGGTGGGAGGAAGGAGGAGAGGGAATCTGTGGTTGGTATGTAAAATGAATAGAAAATCTCTTAATAATAATATAAAAAGAGAAAAAGAATAAATGAAAAAAGAAAAGAAAGTTTAAGAATAGAGTCCACCTTTTTTTTTGGAATGCTTCATGTGGTGATATATTGTGTACCCTAATAAAATCTGCCTGAAGATCAGAGAACAGAACAAGCTACTAGATTAAACATAGAGGCCAGGCAGTGGTGGCACACACCTTTAATCCCAGCACTTGGGAGGCAGAGATTCATCTGGATCTCTGTGAGTTCAAAGCCACCCTGGACTACGAGAGTGACTCAGTCTAAGAGAGAAAACAGAGCCAGGCAGTGGTGGCACACACCTTTAATCCCAGTACTGGGAAGCACAAATGCCTTTAATCCCTGAAGTGATGGCTGGGCGGAGAAAGGTATATAAGGCGTGAGGAGACAGGAACTAAAAGGCTTTTTGGCAGAAGCGTCCCTTCCAGCTAGTGGCTTTTTCAGCTGGAGCCTTTCGCTAAGGACTCAGAGACACACAGTCAGAGGACTCGTGGAGTTGGTGAGGTGAGATGTGGCAGTGGCTTGTTCCTGTGTCTCTCTGATCTTCAGGCAAATTTTATTAGGGTACACAATATATCACCACAGCTTCAATTGGGCATTTTTCCAGCGAAGTCTTTATATGACATCTACTTTTCACCCTTTGGGATTCTAAGCCAGCACTGTTTAGGAACAGAGTTGGTTGTGGTATGGATGGGTCCTTTAGACATAGCAACCAAGAACAGATCATTTTCCAAGGACTCCAGAGGGGTTGTCAGGATGGAGCCTGTAGATTCATTCACACAGAGCTGAACATTCCACCCCCTGTCTCCTCTACCTCCCTATTCATCTGGATCTTCTAGGACGTCCCCTGGCTTTATGTGTGTCCCAGTACCCAGTGGAGTCCTTGGCATATAACAGCTATTCAATAGTGTTTATTGAACAAGAGTCCGAATTAATTGCTAAAAAGTTACCTGCCCTCTAATGCTATTGGAGACATTTTTATTATTTGTTGTTCATAGAAGAGAAAGAATGCTAGAAGAAGGTACTGTTAGCTAACACATTTCACGTATCTGTCAGTCACACCACAGAAACAGCACAGCCCCTTAATATTGAGAGATATAGGTCATGATTTCATTTGAATATTTGAAACAATATCTGAATATTTGAAACAATAACCTTTAATAAGAAGTGCCTAAAATTGAGATGCCATATTTCAAACTTGCAGAGCATCATTTAAAATCTTATATTCATGATTTGCTACTGAATGAACTCCACAAGTCACTCACAGGAAACATCCATCACTAGGGAACGATATCTATTAGCAGTGCCTAGGAGCTTTGAATAGCATTAGGCACTGTGCATACTGCTTCTGAGTCCAAAGAAGCAGACTTAGATGAGCTGCTCGTGAGGTCGCTGGACTTCCAAACTTAACAATAGGATAAGGGTTGCGGGGAGGATGAGGAGGCCGGGGCCCTCTTCCTAGCTTTAGAGGATCACATGGCCAGGCAACAGCGGGACAGGGAAATGGTCATCTCCAAAATGTATCCTGACACTAGAGCTGATGAGCACTGATGATGAGTGAGCACGGCACTGGAGTGTTTAGCCTAAGTTTCTGGAGAAATAGAGCTGAAATTAGCTGGATGAGGAGAGACCAAAAGAAAAGCAGGTTTGAGAACATGGGGAGCTCAAAGTCACATGATGAGTTGGTTTTTCTATGAGGAGGCCATGTGGAGGTAGTGAATGTGCCGTTGAAATTCAGGCTGAAGTTAGGACTTTGGAGGGGTAAATAAAAGAATGCATATAGATAGAAAGAAAAGACACGGAAGGACCGAGTCCTGGCTCACACCATGATTTAGATGTCAGATGAGAAGGGAGCAGCATTAAACACCTGAGAACCTTAAAGGCCAGAGAAAAGCCAAAGCTCTGGGTCTCTCTCACATACGGATCCTATCTTATCACATTTATATGGATGCATATGAGTGGGGGGGTGAGTGTGGGGAGAGGCTCCAAGCTAGAAAAGTAACCACAAGGGGAGGGAAAAGGCCTTGAGGAGGGGAGAGGGGGCAATGAGACATGTGACATGAAAATGGAAAATCTATGTGGGGGTAGATGGGTACAAAGGGGAGCAGGAGGCTGAGGAGGAGAATCAATCAAAACAAATTTGGCTTGAAAATGCTGTGATGAAACCCAATACGGTATATGCTAATTAAATTTTTGATTAAAAAAAGAATACACTCAATATACAATATGTACTTGTATTGAAATGTCTTCTATAGCAAGTACCATGTGCAAAGAATACACACAAGGAAAAATATTAAATAAAAAAGATCGATCTCTCAAATACTGCTGCTAAGACAGGCGACATCATTGTCTATAGCAATACAAAAGTCATTGGTGACCTCAGTAAGAATAGTTCCAAAGGATTATGGGGATCAAAATCCTGAGTGAAGAGAGCCCCCACAGAACAGGGGAGATGCATAGGCAGAGAAGAGAGCACTTTCTAGAGGGAGCACTGTTGCAAGAAGCAAGGTTCCTATGATGGCCATGGAGGACCTAGGAAGTAAGTATACCAGTTTAGATGGGAAAACATGAAACTTTGTTTTGACTCTGCAGCTTATCTGCATTAATGTAATACCATCAGTGGATCATTTTCATTATTTAAATTTAACAGGTCCAATGAGAATCTTCATCTCATAATACTGCACAGACTTTTGGAGTCTAGGTAGTGTAAGGGTTATAACTAGAGAGAACTTTTGCAGTAGCATGTTTTATGTTTACTTAAAAATTAAAATGTAATTTTAGCTCACCTTCACATTAAATGCATTAGTATATTAATAAATAAATAATGTTAGCATACTCTATTAGTTGAAAATGATTACTGATAATCATATCTGGTGTTCCTTTTGTGGTCCTGTTTTATTTGGAGCATTTAAAAACGTTGTTCTGAGAAGGAGTCCATAGGCTTCACCTTGAATGTACTCATAGCACAAATGAGTGAAGAACACCTGCTGAAGTGGAAGGGACAGACGGACAGGGGGAGGAGGCAGCAGCATCCAACCAGGAAGTAATCCATGGGGGGATGGGAGGACATCTGTATTGCAAATGAGAGTGATTCAGTAGAGATGGAGGAGACTGTAAGGTAAGAACAAGAAGAACTGCTGAAGCTGTGCCCTGAGTAGGCAGGAGATCAACTGAACACACAAGAGGCTGGGGTTGGGCAAAGACAGGTGCGTAGTCATTCTGGAGGTGACAGGGGGAAGGCGGAGGTGGGGAAGGCGGAGGTGGGGAAGGCAGAGGCACTAATGGGACTCTGGCGGAGTCTCTCCTGATTGCTTCTGTCTTTTCATAAAAATGAAGCACAAGGTCTTTCGCAGAGGGATGGTGGGGAGAGATGCCAGGGCTCAAGGAGGAACGGAGGGTATGGAGGGAATGGAAGAGTAGGAAGGACCAGTGGCAGGCAGTGTGGCTGATGAGCGGCACGGGGGACTGTCTTTAACGAGGATGGGTTTGAAGTGAGTCAGCATGACTGTCTTGCTCTGCTCTCACCCAGCTGCAGGTGCTAAGTGGGTGGAGCACCCCAGACAACCGAAGTTACACAAGTGAAGGTGACACAAGAGAGTGGCATCGTGGCCCTGTGCAGCAGAGGTGAACTTGACCCATCAGGTTCTTTATCTCCATCTGCTGCTCCCTGTCCTCTTTCCTGCCAGTCAAATGTGGAGAAAAGGGAAATTGTCAGCACACATTGAAAGATCACAGGGCAGAAAGGAGGAAGTGGGAATATAAAGTAGAGACTGAGCTGGTGTGTGAAACACCCCAAGAGAAAGTCAACATGGCTGTGTGTGGTGAGCATCACGAGAAACTCAATGGAGTCCGATGTTAGCACAACAGGAGAGCCTGCTTCCAGGCTGCTTGGATTTGGGAGCATGGACAGCTGCCTGTACACAGAGAAAGACAAGCAAACAATACTCACGTATTGTCTAAACTTTAAAAATCTTACTCTTACTGACTGTCCGTTTATGGGTGGGAACTTTAACCTTCCTGGTGACCCCTTCTGTAGCACTATGCTGGCTGATCTCAGTGGGTAACGTGACACGCTGGAAAGAGGGAGCCTCAACTGAGGACTGGCCTCCATCAGGTTGGCCTGTGAACACATCTGTGGGGTCCTTTTCTTGATGACTATTTGATATAGGAGGGCCCACAACACTGTGAGAGGTGCCATCCCTAGGCAAGTATGCCATAACTGTGTAAGGAAGCTAACTGAGCCAGCGAGGGATAGCAAGCCGGTAAGCAATATTCCTCCATGGCTCCTGCTTCGGTTCCTGCCTCTAGGTTCTTGCCCTGTATTCTGCCCTGACTCCCCTCAGTGATTGTGACTTAGAAGTTATAAGATGAAATAAAAGCCATTTCTTCCCCACGTTGGTTTGAGTCAATGTTTCATCACGGCAACAGAAAGAGAACTAGGCCATGCCCTTTCTACTTCTTGGATTAAATAAGAGCTACTGGAATACTAGGTTAAATGAAACCCACCCCAATAACTACAGTGTAACAGAACCCAAAAGCCCTTTAGAGCATGATTATACCTCATTTATGCCCATGCTTCTATGACATGCCTTTGTATGTGGAAGGCAACCCATAACTACACAGGCACCATGACTCTCCAGGGAGAGTGACCTGACTGCATCTCACCTAGCTCTGTCTTCTAGAAAATTGGATCTACCCAAATGGTCAGGAAGGTAGGTGGGAAATAAGGTTGTGGTCTGTAATTCTTACATCTGTTTAGCAAATAATTGGAAATAAACCAAAAGTATCTGAATGGATTAGGTATACCGAGTTCAACAAATCACTCTTTTGCCTCTGTGCTTTCCAACAGTCTGGCTCCATCTCCTTCCAATTCTGGTGAAGTCATCAGTTCAGCTTGGGGTATGCATTGACATCCCATCCAAAGGGTAACAAGGAACCACAGCACTCACATGATTCTACTCAGTCCTCCTCTTGAGGGAGCAAGGGAGATGGAGCCAGAAGGAAAGAGTATTTATCCTCCGAGGCAAGAAGGAAAAGAATGTGTAAAATCCAGAAAGAAATCACTTATCAGAGCATACTTCAAACTCTAATAAAATATGTCCACCATATTTTATAGTAAGAAATTAACTTTGTTCAATGACCTAGGAAACATGTGTGTGCATGAACACCTGAAACATAAAATTCATAGTGGTTAGAATATGTAATACTCTAGGATTTCTCTATTCATTTTAAATTTTCATTTCTTTGTATAAATTTCACTCAGAATAAAAGATTGAGCGCTCCATGAATGCATAACCTGCAGTTTGAAAGTACTAAACCATATGATGTAAGAAACAAATGATACTGTTGTCTTTATAATAACAGACAGACCATAAAGAGGAAAAACAAATTTCCATGAAGGGACTGAGAGACAACAATCCTTAGTAGTTCCAACTAACATCACTGTGGAGCTGGGGATCTCAAGACAGTCAATGAAAATTTAATGAGACTTGGTAGAGAACTGAGTAAGTTTTGGTTAATAAATGAAGTTAATATATCAAAACCAGGAGTTCCCCTTTGCATAACAAAGAATCCAATAGAAAACATCCCACTCATGTATGACTTTTCAATCGGTCAAATACTGAAGGGGTGGTAGCATAACATTTCCAGGTCTTACATGAAGAAAGCCTGAGTCTTCACCTCTGCTTACAAAATAACTGAAAGGTCATCCACTGCCCTGGGGTGTGCACACTCCATATTATAAAACACGATTTCCCCACACTCAAAAAGTATGAACACAAAGCACAATATAATTTTTTTTTTTGGAGAAAATGTTTGAAAGTCATTCCCAAAATCACATAGAAAAAATGAAATTGTGTTAAGAAAAGTGTAAGGTGGAAAAAAAGTGAATGGGGAAACAAATTCTACTAAACTTCAAAATTACATATTAGAAAGCTACAGCAATTGAAATAGTCTGGGGGTAGTACAGAAAGAGACATAATGGCCACAAATACACAATTCAGATAGCCATGCAAATACAGGTATTTTTGAATATGGTAAATGGAGGCAGGACAGATAGTGAATGATAAACACCAGGATGGTGGTTGTACCAGAATTAAAAAGTCAGGATAGAGCTCTACTTACTAATCTACTAAAATTTTCACATAGATCAAAGATTTAAGTGGAAATAAAATTAAAACAAAAGTTATGCCAGCATCATTTTTTTATATTACGAATAATGAAGCATGACCCAAATTCCAGAAATACAATAGTTGTGAATCAATTTGGTAGTATAATTTGAGGTTTTCTGTGTGCAGAGTCTCACTATGCTGCCTAGGCTGGCTGCAATCTTTGAGATTCAAATGATATGCCTGCCTCAGCCTCCCAAGTAGCTTGTGCTACAGATGTGTGCTACTGTGCATGGCAATATTTAAGAATCTTGCCTTGGCATAGTTGTAGAAAGATGTTCCCTGTGGTGCTTGCTGTAATATCACAACACTGAAACTGTGTTGAAGTGCCCATCAGCTGGGGATGGGGAAATGGGTTATGGCACAATTCAAAGAGGAGGTATGCTGCAGAGTAGAGAAGTACTCATTCATTCTTAGACCGATTAATTCTTAAATATATGTGTATGCCCACATCTACATGTATATCTTTACATATATCTGTATTACTTCTGGTCCATTACATAAAATATATAGCATTATACAATATATAATACTCTGTAACCTTTGTTGTCTCAGGTAACAAAACATCTTGAAAATAGGACATATGCTATCAGCTGCCTCTGGGGACTTCTATACTATTTGAGGTTTATCAGTTTCTGTTATAAGCTTTTAAAGAGGAGAAAACAAAAACACGGCAGTGTCATATCCAAGCAAGCCCTGCTTCCATCCCTCCAGTTCTAGTCTTGCCCCATTCCTTATCAGTTAAAATTTATAAAGCTGTAAGCTCACATCCTGCCTGAGGGCTTGCAGGTTATCCCGGGTCACTGCGGTATACTAGTTGGCTATTGACCAAGAATTGCTGAGGCTCCTGTGTGCTTCACTCTGAAAATAGAGCCAGTTTGTGTGAGTGCTGCTAACCTGTGATTAGAACACAGTGTCTGGGTGTCTGTCGGTGATGTTTCTATACACAAACGAAGCCCTGAAATTGCCCTAAAGTGGAGGCTGGCACGACTTTAAGCTTACTTATAAAAGGCAGGTTATCTTCAGTCTGTTCTAATTATTTTTCCAGAAGAGCTCCTTGTCCAGTCTGATTGGGAATTGCATTTAGAATATGTGACATATGATGAAGGCTCATCCTCAGCTCACAAAAGGAGCAGTGTTACAGCAAATTAATGAAACTCAGGCACCGTTAAGTTAAGGGCTCGAGGAAGCTCCCAACCTCATTTTGAAGCTCCCTTGTGGTCCCTGGCAGCGCTTTCCCAAGGCAGGCAAAAGGCATCAGCGCACTGGTGGGTGGGCCAGCTCATTGCCACACTCGGAAAGCCTCCCCGACATTCGTGCTTGTGTTAAGAGCTGACATGTAATCGCTGTGACTGTTTTCTTTAAAAACAGGGCCTGCTGGAGTTGCACAGTGGGAAAACAAAGGCCTGGCTTCACCTCTGCCCATCGATCCCCACAGCCCAAAAGACAGAAATGGCGACCTCCATTTCCACCAGCGAGGGAGCCGTCGAAAACCTGTAGCCCCGCCACCTCCTCTGCAGCGTTCAAAAAGAAACAGCTCTTTCTCCACGTGACCTGGAAACAGGGAAAGTACCTGACAGGCATGGTCTCATTTCTGTAGGAATGAACAACCCAAGCTGACAGGTGTATTCTCACATGGCTGAGCAGGGAGGAAAAGGCGGAGGGACCAACAGCAGGCTGGTGATGGTACTTTAGTATTAGGGTGGACACAATGGGAGAAAGCACGAGAGAGATTTAGTTGTTAGAGTAAGCACAAATGACTTCTGCAACTAAAACACTCTAATGTAGCAGGGAGGGTATTTTAAGAAGACAGCAAAATGGGCTACTGAGCAAGGACACATCCCAGAAGAAAGCACCCGTCTTAGAGCAGCAAATTTTTATCAAATTAGAAGGCCACGGATAATATGTGATCGCAAAATTTGGAAAGACCCAACCAAGAGCAATTTATAAATGCCGCAACAGTGAGGGGACTTTGTCTGCAATGCTAAAGACAGTGAAGTGAAGGCACACCAGAAGGAAGCCATCACGCTGTCACAAGCGAAGCAAGTCACAGGCTAGCCACAGCTGAGGAAGGATCCTCCCCTCAATAGACTCTTATTGCTGTGATAAACATCATGACCAAAAGCAACTTGGGAGAAAAGGATTTATTTGGCTTCCAGTGCATCATTAGGGGAAGCTGGGCAGAAACTGAAACCGAGACCTTGGAGGAATGCTGCTTACTGGCTTGGTCCCCCTGGCTAGCTCCCCCAGCTTTCTTATATAGCCCAGGCCACGTATCATAGCACCATCCTGAATGAAGTGGGTCCTCCCACACCAATCATTAATCAAGAAAACACCTTACAGACTTGCCTACCAGCCAGTCTGAGGGAAACATGTCCTCACTTGAGGTTTCTTCTTCCCAGATGACCCTAGATTGTCAAATTGACAAAACAAAACAACAACAACAACAAAACCCTAACCAGCCCAGGTTCTTCACTTGCAGGTTTTGGAGGGAGCATATCCCGGCCAGTACCTTAATTTTGAACTCTCAGTCGCCAGAACAGTGAACCAATAAACTTTTGAGTTCTGAGCATCCCAAGTGGTGGTACTTTATAACAGTAACCTCTCCCAACAAGTATAGTATCCAAGGAAATATAGAAATCTCAGTGTCTGGGCCTCAGCCTGATAATATATTTCTCACAAGTTGGTATACTATTAACAGGATTCTATTCTCTGACTGTTCTGTGGATACATGCTCGTCAACCGACACTCCGGTTCCTCTCATTCTCTAATGACGATTTTCATTACTTAACAGGGCATCCATCACGCTTTCCTCACATTATATATAAGTCCACCACAGCCCTTGAGTACAGTTTTATTGTTCTTACTTGTCTTTTTATAGATAGGGAAAGTGCTGCCCCAAAAAACTAAGCTATGCTCACGAGAACACCCTGTACAGCTGGGCCTCCCATCTGGACCCGTGCACCCCAAGCCACTCTGGGAAGCCAAACTCCACTTCCTCTGCTCAGGTGTCCCCTGCGGAATGTGGCACTGTGGTCAGGGGGGGACAGGCTCTGAACACTTTGACTCCTTAGCTCATGTAACATTGGGATTCAAAGTCAAAATCTTTACACTTTGAGGTTTGTGGACTTCCCCCACCCCCCAAATGTGAAGTCATCATAAAAGCAACCAGATTGGAGAAATCTTTTTATAATGTGGTAAGATTTTCTGAGGCAATTCTTCCAGATACACAGACCCAGCTGACGAAGCAGGCACTGGTGTTGGAAAAGGAACCTGCAGCTCAGTGATAATACAATCTGATGCCCCAAGGTGGCCAAGGCACATTCTCTACTTGAAGAGGGTTGAAAGGTGTCTGAGGAGGATGCGACAGCTGGATTGTATGAATCTTGTAAGATGTGGAGAGGGAGAAATGGTTTCTGCCTCTCGGAGAAAAGACTAGTTGCGTTGTGGTCATTGTGACCACCAACATCATCACAAAGGATGACACCAACAGACTAGTGTTTCACATGTACAATTAAGGATGGTTTGCTCTCTTCCTATGTAGTGTAGACTTTTTAAATCTGGGAAAAATGAAAATGACCATTACAGCGAATGAAGCCACCTGATAATATTCTGAGGCCGGGGGTTGGGGTGGCCGGGGGAGAGAAGGAGAGAGAGAGGGAGAGGGAGAGGGAGAGGGAGAGGGAGAGGGAGAGGGAGAGAGAGAGAGAGAGAGAGAGAGAGAGAGAGAGAGAGAGAGAGAGAGAGAGAGAGAGAGCGAGAGAGAGAGAGAGAGAGAGAGAGAGAGAGAGAGAGAGAGAACACAAGTGTGTACGCGTGCTCAGATACACACTAGTCTAGTCTGTGGAAGAGAATCACGAATGAGGTGTGACAGAGCACTTCCCCTCTCAAGGAATCATGTACCAGACCCAGGGCCAGGTGCTTAGCAAGCAGTTTCGTTTATCTATTCTGTTTCATAAAGGCTCAAAAGCAAAAGAAACTTAGCAGTATGGAATGACGGATGAACATGAATTAAATCCTTATTCATGGGACTGGAGAGGTGGGTTCAGTCAGTAGAGTGCCTGCCACATAAACATGACATCCTAAGTTTGGATCCCAGGCATGTACACAAAAATCTGGACTTGATGTAATCCAGTTTTAGGGAGACATAGGAAGGAGGATCTTGGGCATGCTGGCCAAGCAGTCTAACTAGATAAGTGAGCTCCTGATTCATTAAGAGACCTTGTCTCAAAAAAGAAAAAAAAAGAGGAGCAATTATTAGAGTAATTGAAAAGTATCACTAAAGATGGCCCCATATGTGTGATTGGAAACCACCTTACTTGGAAATGATAAGCTAACTCAGAAAAACTTAAGTTATTTTGTGTTCATAATATTTTATTCCTAATTGTCAAATATGATGTTGATAGGAATTTGAAATTTATGGCAAGACTTGAAAAAAATGGTATTGATTAATCTATTAGTCTATATGGTAGGATGTATTCCTTTACTCGGTGGAAATATAAATAATTTCCTTCAAGGAATATGGAGTGATTAGAGAAAGGAGAGGTGGATTGCTTTTTCAAAGACTGTTATTATCTTTTTGCCCCAATTCCACAGACTCCCTCCTACACAAACTCCCAAGGCAGTACAGGTCAAGTTTGTAGATATTCATTGAGAAACTATTGGGCTGGCTCTCAAGATCTGTAGGGACAAAGAAGCATGCCTCTATTAGCTTTACTCTAATGTTTCTAAGAACTGACCAGTTAAGCAAGTTGGTGCATAATAAATTGAAGATGAAAAATAAGTATTTGGGAATGTTTCTGTGCTGTTTGAACGGAAATGTGTACAGCTTTGGCACAGCACCAGAGAGCCTGTGTTAATTTTTCAGGAAGTGAAAGATCAAACAGCCCGAGGCTAGTAATTCTTAACTGAAGAATGCTGAGAGCAGCCAAGTCTGCTGCTTACACGGAGGACTGTGGCTTCCTGGCAAGGGAAGGTCAGATTTGGGCTCCCAAGAACATTTGGGGTCATAGGACATTCTTCTTTTATCCACTTCTTCAGGGAAGTCCAATCAATGACCTTCACCAGATATACTCAGACCACCAAAGAAGTTTTGTGTGGAAAAAACCTTACCTAGATACATCCCATACAGAGAGTAAGAGGTTCCGGGTGAAAAGGAACTGCTGGCTACTTCCGGCTCTGTGAACTCGTGTGCTCTGTGCTCAGTTGTCCCACACATTTGACAGTTTGGCCATTTGTGTATTAACTGCTTCTTTGGGGGATAAAAAGCAGCCATCCTGGGAGCAGGATGGCCCTAGAAAGTGAAAGCTATTTTACATCCTTGTGTCCTTGGGCAGGTCCCAGGCCTGGACTATCCCTCATTAGGGACACAGGATATCTATTAATTACATCATCAGGTATAAATTAGATTGTCTCCTTGAAGACATTTTATCAGGCATAATATGAACCAGAAATTCCACTAAAAACCCCAGAAAGTCCTCCTAATTCCAAGATTATAAGCGCTGAGGGGGCTTTCAGGGCATATATCACCAGAGGTGCTTTAGGTGAGTTATGGAGGCCATTGCATGAGAGTGCATCTGGTATGGCCATATGTCTCTGTGAATAGTCTTCTGTGTAGAGAAGTGAGGAGGATCTTCAGAGAATGTACATGGTTGTAATGGAAAAGGCACAAATCACCCATGCATCCAGTGTCGGCAATAACAAAATTCCACTCCAGAATTCTATTGGAAAACAAGCAAAATGAACATAGCTGAACGCTTTCTTCTCAGGGCAAGCCCAGGTAACTGTATCAGATGGTCTGTACGCCAGGAAGGCTGCTGTCTCTTCTCCTCCTTGTCCCCAAACCTCTGCTGTCAGTCACAGAGTTGGTTTCTACAAGGGTAAGTTTAGAGTTCTGTTTCATTTTGCTTCAATCAACCAGAATAAAAGCACAGAGATCTCTGGGAGAGGTTCTACATGAAGCCTTCTACATTCAGAAGAGAGATTACTTCTCAGCTGTCAGAGTTAGCTAACAGCCTGAGGCAAAGGGAAAGAAAAAGAGGGAGCTGAGATGTCGATGTGCCCAGAAGAAGAGAAATCTTTCTCAGTTGGCTTCTATTTGCCTCATGCTTTGCACGTGGAGAATGGAAACAAGATTCTGGACTGGTACCAGTTTAGACATTGGAGACAAGAAATGAAAGTCCCTCAAGAAATCGATGCAATGTTTCTGAGTCTGCACTCTAAGAAATGTTTGTTCTTCCAGGGCCATTTGTGGCTGCTTCTCTGAGGATAGTGTGGACATACAGTGACTTCTGGAGCTGGCAGCAGAGCAGAGGAATTCTGTGCCATGATGCGTACCTGACAGGGCTAAATGGCTACTTGTTTGCCGGTCAGAAAGTCCAAAGCCTGACTTCTAATATGTATATTATCGCCTGATTTCAAGGTTGGAGAGCATCCTGGAGAGTATCTAGATCGTTTCAACACCGTCTTTATAACAAGTGTCAAACCAGTGACGATCCAGCCTCTACCCTAACATCCACAGGATCAGGGAGCTTACCCACTCGATTTTCAGAAAGTTCTTAAATTTTAGTCTTTTATTTGTTGTTGTTGTTTTGTCTTGTTTTGAAGTCTGTCTCCCTGAGACTCTCTCCCTTGGTCTTAACCCAATGTCTTCAATTCCCTTACAACAAGCTAGACTCCTTTCACACACGACATCACTTAAATATCTGAAGACAGCACTTCTGTCCCCTGAATATTACATGTGCCAGAGATGGTAGGTATCAAACACAGTGCTTTTGACTTAGAGAAATTCTAAACACTTCCCCAGCAACCATGAGTTAGTAAGAATAAAGACTTGACGGAGGACCTCCCTCAAGTATACTAATGCATTAGCACCGTACCTGATCAACCCATTTAACTTCGTCCAGTAGATATGAGGACATCCACAACCTATTATCTAAACAATTAGGGATTATCAATGAAAACAGTTCTTAACTGTTTACTTTCTAGCTATGTATTTTGCATATGCTTTGTAGGAGGAATATGAACTATAACATTTTGAAATCGTGAACCCAACTTAACTAATCCATGATGACTTAAAAACCCCTCCCCAGAGAAGGTTTCCTTTGCCCCCCATTATCTTTCCCAAATGCCTTTCTATATGAGTGCAGAAGTGGGGGTGGGAAGGAGTGGACCTTGCTCCAGTGTGTATAACTGATGCTTTAAAGTTCAGCCTTCACCTTAGGTTAGATTTCTGGGAGTAAACCTTCTTATTCCAGAATTTTACTTAGATGTCAAAATGTCAGCATGAATAAAAGATCAACACCAGAGAAGCAGTCATGTGTAGAAACACATACCTATAACCCAGTGCTCAGGGGGCCACGGCAGAAGGATTGAGTGCTCAAGGCCAGCCAAGCCTACATAGTAAGTTCTAAGCCAGCCTGAGCTACATAGTGAGGCACGAGTCGTTTGAATTATGAGTGAGGTTAAGCACTGTTTCTTTCTCCTCTGGATGCCTGCCCCACCCTTGCCCCACCAACACACAAAGTCAGCACTACCTGAATTCCTTTGCATTTTAGTGGTGTTGGAAGTGTGTGTAGTGGAGCCACGCACACAGCCTTGGTTCTCCTGTTAAGTATAATTTGGGGGATGGGGGGAATCAAGACCAGTGTGGCCTAAGACTGCTACTGTTTTGTGTTGATAGAGGAGATGGATGACTGCCAGGAAGCCTGGATCCCATCAGCTCTTGGCCCCTTATCAGATCTTCTCAGAGTTTCCAACCTGTAAAACAGATAAGCTTCCCTTTATATGCCAACTCCTCTGTGGTGATCAAATAAGCCAGTGCCCTGCATCGTTCCAAGATGCTCACCTTTTGGCCTTTGTTACCGCAGGCACTGGCCCTCAGTAACATCTACACTGCCTTGAGGGGAATTATCACTAGCAGAGAAAAAGGGAGTCTATACACAGATTTTCCTTTCAAACTTGTTTTATTTTTGTTTTGAAATAGGGCCTGACCTTGGAGGAGGTTTTCAGAGGTCCTCAGACAAGCTCTAAGGGCCCTGTGAACAAATAAGAACGACACAGGACTGTCCTGGACTGACGAGTTGATGTGACCCCTGCACAGCCCGAGGCTACACTCTTCTCTAGCAGGTGAGGAATCTACACCTGCAGAGGGCACCACACTTTTGAGTCAGCGTCCACAGTGCCTGCTCGTGATCATAACAACTCCATCCAAACAGCTCCATGTCACCACACCTCCTCAGGGCCCCAGGACATTTACAAGACCCCTTTCCAACCAGCCAAAAACGCACACACATGCACAAAGGTCGGGGAAGGGGGGGAGGGGGCGACCTAACATTGAGCGTAGACAATGTGAAATTCATCCTGCTATGAAAGTTCCTTTGGAAAAGGAAAAACAAACAAACTATACAAATACAAGGAATTGAGAAGCACAGAAGAAAAGGATCTTTCATATTTCCTAAAGTAAAAGGCTTAGTCTTTTAGTAAGAGTGGTTGATGGCTGATAATTTCATACAGTTTTATTTAAAAAACCTTTTCTGCTCCTAAATTATACTCTTGTTAATTTTGAAATTGAGATAGAAAAAATTAAATTATTCTAGCTTAATAAAATGTCCCCCAAATAATGGTGCCCAGACCACCTTTTCCTTTTCATTCATTTGGAGACTCATGAAATAGCACCATCCACATTTAAGAGAGGCTCTTTCTACCTCAGTTAGCCAAAGCTAGAAACTCCATCACAAATATGCCCAGCAGTTTGTCTCCAAAATCCTTCTAGATCCCGTCAAGTTGACCATCAATCAACTCTCACCAGTAGAGGTCTACGAGGGTTTGGATCTGGGATATCCCTGAAGGCCCATGTGTTAAAAGTTTGATTCCCAGCTTGCTGCTACTAGATGGTAGTGAAAACATTAAACAGACAGAGTGTAATGGGAGGTTTTAGATCATTGTGTGTGTGTGTGTGGGGGGGGTACCCGCCCTAGAGAGACACTACAGAATGATATTCTGAGTGAACAGGCTTCCACTCCCCTGTATCTCTGCCATGGTATGTTTTCACAGACCCAAACGGTGGGATTATCTAATACAAAATCTGTTGTATAGGGCATTAAAGAACACAGGTGGCAGGTATGGGACATTAACTGTAAAGTGGTGATCAAACACCTTTGTCAAATGGTGGCAGGACTGTAAAGGATCTTGGAAGAAGAGTATGAGAGCAGATTCTCAACACTGTCACCACCACTACAGCACTCTTCTTTTAGGTGGTCCAAACAGACAAAGGACAGAGGTAGAGATGACTCTTGTATCCAAAACCACTTGGTCTGGCTTTGTTCGCTTTCTACATCTTCTCAGAGGTACTACACGGAAGCCTCCTTGTAAGTGTGATGTACTCATCCGAAAAAAAAATGTTTGTCTCTAAATAATAGCATGGGAGAGTCTACTACTTTTAGAATAAGGCTTCATTCAGTTCACAACTTGGAGTTTCAAAAACTATATATACAGGCTATGTTTATAAATCCATTTCAAAGGAAGTGAGTAATTGGCCATTAGTCACAGCACATTTAAGGAGGAAACCGATAGGTTATCACATCAGGTCACTGCTAGTAAAAACTCATTTGATGATTTCCTGTGCGAACTGTGTCATGAAATGTTCAAACAAAACCAAGAGTCTTAAGGTGGTATGTTTAAGGTGATATGCTAGTTTCAATGTATTTTAAAAATCAATGCTTGGAGTCAAGGGAGAGGAGGCGAGTGCTGGTTTCCTAAAGAAGTTCTAACAGTTCTGTGAACAGTATCATTATAAACAACAAGATGAAAAGATTAAGGAAGCCTTCAAGTAGGAGGAATGAAAACTGGACTTGATATAGCATGGATGCTGTATAGCAAGGAACTCACCTTGATTCCAATACTCTTCATTTCTACTGCAGCTCAGAGACCAGAGTAAGAGATACAAATATGGTGACAGTTGATTCTGAAATGCCTATTAATAAACCAAATTCCAGGCAGGAGGATACCACCTAGTCCTGTGCCACGGGCTCTGAAGTGCCCTCCTCAAACAATGATCAGAAACCTGACTGAAGCCTTAAACAGTATTAATGATCACATTTAAGATGGCTTATGACCACTCGGGGAGAGCATCCACATAGAATAATGCATATAAAACCTATAGAGATTTCTTCTGGCTGAAATGATGGCCATATAAGGACAAGATAGAGTTTAATGCAGATAAATGATCTTATTTCTGAGAAAGAAGAACAAATCAACTACCCAAATAGTCATGAGCAGCATGACTGAAGTAGCACAAATATTAATTAAAAGGGACTGCAGTTTCAGTTGACTCCAGCATTACTATTAACCCCACCCTGAAAAACTCGACTGGGCTTCAGTTCCAGAGACCACATGGTAGGAAGAAATTGCCAACCACAAGAGCCTCAGAGGACAAGCAGAAGGTAAGGTATTGGGAGACTCGGGTGGAGAAAATGGTAATGGAGCATTTGGGGTAGCGGCATGCAAAGGTAGAAACATTTGGAAAGCAGTAGTTTTTAAAGAACAGAATAAAGAGCCCAGTGAGCAATTACCACAGACTCTATTTTATCTGTGTTTGAGAAAGACATTTCTGAAAAAAAAAAATGGGTGAAAATGGAATGTACTTCTATCATTTGCCTGTCAATGGAAGCATTAAAATTGTTTCTGAATGGTGGTTTGTGTAGGACATTGATTGTAAGGTAGAGAATTAGACTTCTCAGTGTCCCTCTCAGTGCCAGTATTCTGTAACATAACGAGATTTAAAAAAAAAAAAATTTAGGAGCAATTCAGAGACTATATTCGGTTATGAGCCTGACCTTTAATGGTTGAGCCACCTCTCAGCCCATTCAGAGCCTGTTCAGAAGAATATTCATATATACAAAGAGAGGCAGAAGGTCAGGAGAGGTCAAAGTTAGTCCTGATTCCTCAGGTCTGAGCTGGTAAAGAAAGTAACTACTGTAGGCATCAAGCGGGGGACCGCTACAGAGACATCTATAAAAACGGTTCTAGCAGAAACATGGAGATAGAGAGAAAAAGAGTAAAACCCAGGAAGCCAGAGTGGGCCTGAGGCAGTGAGCCATGGTGAGACGATGAAGACTCGGTGGGTCAACAGAAATAAGAGGAAAATGTAACGATTTGTCACGTGAGAAAAACTGGCAGGGTTTTGTCACTAGCTACTCACAGGACATGGAATAATGTGGTTGAAACTGTAAGAAAGTACTCCAAGGAAGAAATTATGAAATGAGAACAAGATAAAATTCTAAAATAAATCTTAGGAAATATCAAGGCCTATGAATTCTTATGTAGGAAGGACTATATGATTAGAAGACCCCAGACAACAGTTAATAAAGTTATCAGTCTAGTTTCTGTTACAAGAATGAAATTCTGTGGGGATATTTTTATGAAGAAAGGCTTATTTATCCAACTGTCTTCATTACTTCTTACTGCTGTGATAAAAGATTCTGAGAAAAGCAACTTAGGGAGAAAGGGTTTATTTGAGCCCCCAGTTCCGAGGAGATAAGCCCACGGGGGGGAAGCATGGCAGCAGGAATATGAGACCAGACTACAGGAGCAGAGACAACAGGAAGTGGGTGCTAGGCTATGAAACCCCAAGACCCACCCTCAGCATCCTCCCTTCAGTAAGGCTCCATTTTCTAAAGGTTTCTAAAGGGGTCACCTTCCCAAACAGCATTGACAACTAGGGACCAAGTATTCAAACTGAGCTTATGCGGGACATTTCGTATTTAAACCACAACACTGACACAGCGGGGGATCAAGGGCACTGTGCCAGCATCAGTTTAGCTTTGGCGAGGGCCTCCGGGAAGATGGCACCACAATGGCAGAAGCCACTAAGGGGGAGAGATCTCTTCAATGCAAAGAAAGCCACGGGAAAGGACCAGTCTTGCTTTCTTTCTTTTCTCCTCCTCCTCCTCCTCTTCCTCCTCCTCCTCCTCTTCCTCTTCTTCAGAACAACTCTCATGATAACTAGTCCAGAGGTTCTAAGGAAATTACCTCACCCTTGGTGACTTCCCACTGGACTCTATGCATTAAAGCTCCACCCCCACCAACACTTCCACACCACAGACCAAGCCTCCAACACACGAAACCTAAGAGAAACACTCAAACCACATCTAAACCAAAGAAGAAATATCCAGGAAGTGAAAGAAACTGCACCGCACAGCTGTCCTGGGGGTCTAAGATCTGCTGTGTCGAGATCATCAATAAAGAACTCATTTACTGTGGATGAGTCACCCCTTTGGACATACCACAGCAGCTCTGCTCCCCATGGATGGGTTGAACTTTCCAAGAACTGTGTGTCACACAACTGTAAGTTCTGGCTAGATACACAAAACATTCACACTCAACAATGGCACCCACAGTCTAGATTATGGATTTGAAAGAAAACTGAAGCATAAACAAGATCGTCCACATTAAAACCATACTAAATTTTTCATTTAATGTCACTGTTTTAGTGGATTACTGTACAGAACTATAAATTTAAGAAGCAGAAGATTACCATTAGCTCTTGAAGACACCAGTCACAGGACCAGATGGAAGTGTGTCCCTCGAACGCATGCATTGAAACTCCCAAGTTCTTATTGTTGTTGGTAGTGGTGGTGTATTCTTGCTTGTTTTGAGATGGGTAGCTCACAGTTTGACCTTGAACTCACTGTGTGTCCCACACTGGCCTCAAACTCATGATCCTCTGGGCTTTGTCTTCTAAGGACTAGGATTACAATCCTGTACCATCATGCCTGGCTGAAACCCTGACTGCAATATGACTGCATTTGGGAAAAGAGCGTTTAAGGGAGTTAAATGCAGTCTTAAGTGTAGAGCCCTGATCTACAAGGAGTTCTGCCAATCCAGGGAGATCAAGAGAAGCCAGAGGGCTCTGTGAGTGTGTGCTTGAATGAACACAGAAAAGGGAGCCCGTGAGGACTTGTGAGCAGGAAGTGACCACAAGAAGAAAAAGCAACAGCCTTGTCAGAAACCAACCCTGCTGGCACTTAGATCTTGGGCTCCGGACTTGAGAACTATGAGAAAATATGTTTCTGTTATTGAAGCCACAGTCTGTGGCATTTTGTTTATGGCAGCCTGAGCTGACTATTACACAGGCCATGGGTTTGCTTTATCATACAGTGTCAATATGCTCAATTGCCTGAGTGTTGTTTCATGCCTTCACATAGTGCCGAATTTTCATTGGGATGAAGTTCAAGATAGACTGGAAGTACTGCTGAAAAAGAAAACCTACAGAATCACCAAAGACGTTTGTTCAGGCCTCACAATCAGTGTGTTTGTTAAAAACGAGTTCTGAACATTACTGTGGACACTAGATGTTCATCGGAATGAAAGCCCCATTGGCAAAGGGGAAGCACCCAGGTTTGGGAGACATTTTATTCCAAGACTAGCTCTCTCAAGATCTCCTAATGTTACAGAGGTAAAACAGTCAGAAATAGTGCTGCTAACTTAAGGAAACCAGAAAGCCATCTCTCCTGCACGGGCACAGGTAGGTGTGCCTACATCTGTTTCCCCATCTACAAATAGGGATAATGACAGTGCATAATCTATAGGACTACTGAGAGGGATTGGTGAGTTTATACACACACACACACACACACACACACACACACACACACACACACACACAAGCTAGAACACCAGGTGGCACAAGCCATCATATAAATGTTAGCTATTACTGCTACTGTTGTTGTAGTAATAGATATTAACTAATATTAATATTATAAGTGGCTTCCCAAAGAGTTTCAGTGACCAACTTCCTTGGTTTGCCTGGGACAAGACAGCCCCAGGTCATGGTCACCCTAGGGCTGACCTATTTAGGGCACCTTAAATTTCTCCATCACTCTCTCTTCTAAAGGTTGTCCCTGAAAGTGACAGGAGAAGGTGTTGCGTGTCCTTCCACAGCATTACTGATGTTTTATGATAATCCTGACAACTTAAGCTAGCAAAATGCTAAGGCTAGGTGCCATGTGGTGGCTGAGGAGTTCTGGTGGGCACTGCAGGAGAAGAGCAGCACACCGGGCTGGGCTCCCGCACGATGCCAGGAATCGAGGACACTGGGGGCAGGGGTGACAAACAGGAAGCAGAGAGATAAAGAAGGAAATACCACTCAGACAGGTGCAGTCCTCCTTCATGATGTTCTCAGAAAGAGGCAGACGAGGCGGGCACTTGGCCTGAATAGATTCTGAAAGAAGGGCAACGTGACTCTGGAGGACAAAGGCAATTCTGAACCCTTTAAAAACAACAACAAAAACAAAATGTGAGTAATACTGGTGCCCTGGGCTACAAGTCCTGGTGTGACATGTGTTCACAGCCTGAGATCTGACTTCACTCCAACCACCCAAGGAAAATTATTAGATAAAAAATATCCTGTGTGCGACCAATGTGAACACAAGAACAGTCCTCAGGAAAAGCAACTCGGTTGAGAAGAAGGGATGAAGTCAGATCTCTAGAAAAGCCCACTGTGGGCGGTACCATGTGCTGTCACATCAGCTCAACCCACGAATCCATCCAGGTAAGACAACACTTACCTGGGTGAGCAAGTGTCCCTTGTGTGTAACAGGACATGTCTGAGGCTTGCTTACCCCAGGAGCTGCTCTGAAAAGCTGCAGAATGGTGGATGTGGTACCTCTGTGCAAAAAGACGCACCTCGGGTGCTTAGGAGAGATGGGGCTATCTGCAGTCCCTGTTGGATTCTGAATGGGGCTCCAGAAACTGGAAGCTAGCACACTTTCCCACAGGATTTTACTGCCAAGTGGCCTGCAGGAATTCTGGATCACACATACACGCAATAACCGGAAATGGGTCCCAAGTGGCTGTGGGAATGTCCACGCACCTGCCAAATGCACTTCTGGAAATACTTGCTGCAAGCTCATTCAGACTGAGAAGATACTTGGGTTCCCAAATGCTATGAGTCTCCTGTCTGGGAAGGAGGTCTGTTCCCAGGAGCAGGCGCTGCCCCGCTCCATTGCCTGCTCTGAGCCCACTAGCACGTTCTACAGGCATCTGCCCCTCACAGAACTCAGCAGGGAGGCAGAGCTCAGATTGGCATCCCCATTATGAAAATGTCCATTTGTTGGCGGACGAGTCTCTAGTTTACAAAAACAACCAGCAGTAGCTTTAAAGCAGGGAAGAAAAGGCAAGCCAAATGCTGAAGTGACATACTGAGGAATCTTTTCTTGGCTGAGGTTGCAGGAGGTGGGTGAGGGCACGCTGATGCTCAACCCAGGAGCAGTGACTCACTTAAAGCTTGCTTGGGCTTTCGGTGTCTGGTATGTATGCAGAAAGCCACGTGAGTACAGAGGACAGTGTACTGTCCTGCTGCATTCACCGCATTCGCTAAAAATCCCTTGTGGGTAACTAGCGATGACCCTGGTATCATTTTCCTCTTAGAGACCTCAATTTAAAAAGCTTTCCTGGCCTGGGCCCAGCATCTCCTGAATGAGTCCTTCCTGTTCAGCTACAATCAGACGGCAGCAGCCTGACCTAGCACACTCTTGCAAAGGTTACATAATGTATGCCTTGCAAGCACCGGGCAAAAGACAGTCATGCCCACTGAGGTCCTTGAATGTCCATTTCTGTGCTCTGATGTGCAGTTCCTAAAAGCAGACTACCATGGCGGATGAAGCTGCACTTGCCACATACCCTGCAGCAGCGTCAGGGCATCTCTGTCCCTGGCTACAGTGCAGAATGTTAGAGAATGGGGTGGGATCTGGGTGGCTGGCTGTATTGATTTCAAGGCTTCCTGCTCCTCTCCTTCCTCTATGGAAAGCGTGACAGTTTGAGTGCAGAATGCTTGGGACTGCGGTTGTGAACGGAGGGGTGTCACTAGAGGCTACTTCCTGCCTTCTCCAAATTTATTTCTTCTCTCTTTCTCTGCTCTTTTTTTTCCTGTTAACTCCTCTTGTCCCTGTCTGGTCGTCTAGGTCTCTCCTTTCCCCCTCTTCTTTCATGAACAAGCATCTACTGGAAACCATTACCTCCCAGCGAACAAGGATGCAGCCATCCCTGCTGACACAGCAGACACCTGTCCTGACAGTTTTTTGGTTTTGGGGTTTTTTTTTAGGTTTTTTTTTGTTGTTGTTGTTGTTTTTTCCTAGACAAGAAGGTCTGAAAGAACATGGTCCACTTGGGGACCTCCCAGGAGGTGCATGTTTGAAATATGAAAATACTGTGTGGGAAAGAGGAAGGCTGAGGCTCAAGCCCTCGAGAAGGACAGTTAACACATCAAGGTCCAGGTGAGCTGGGGAGGATGTCTGCAACAGGATCCAAAGCCCACGGTGAACCATGGGAGCACTTCAGAGAGTTGAGGAACAAGATAAAAGGTTGCATTTTCAGAAGCTTATTCTAATGATTAATCACTCCATGGAAAAGAGCGTGAGTGATCGGCAAAGGTGATTTCAGTCATCCCAATGTGAGACTGATCAGGGTGGCACAGGGAAATCTTTGTTCCTTCCCAGATACACAACCATAGTTTCACCACTCGGTGCTGGTCTGGAGAACGCACACTCCTGGGTGCTTCAGCCGTTGCTCCAGTCTGTGCAGATCCTTTCCTGGCCTCACGATGTTTGTCCATCAAAATCAGTGTTGGGCGTTACAGTTCTCAATGGAATCTTTTCCTGGTCTAGCCAGCACCACCAGAGGCAGGTCTCAAACTCACTGACCTCCTGCCCTCACCTCTCAAGTGTTGGGATTAGAGGTGTGCATCTTCACGCCAGGTTCTAGTTTCTCCAAAAATTAACAGAACTGCCATTCACCAGCCATTCCATTTTTAAAAATATTCCCCAAACAACAGAAAACAGGCATGCAAGCAAATACTTGTGCATAGCTGTTCCTAACCATACTGCTCAGAACAACCAAAAGGTAGAAACAGTCCATATGTCCATCGATGGATGGAGGCGGCATACCAACACAAAGGGATACTCCTCACTCAGCCATAAAAGGCAGTGCAGTCTCATATTTTAAAAGAACGGACCTCAAAAGCATCATGCCGCCGGGCGGTGGTGGCACACGCCTTTAATCCCAGCACTCGGGAGGCAGAGCCAGGTGAATCTCTGTGAGTTCAAGGGCAGCCTGGTCTACAGAGTGAGTTCCAGGAAAGGCGCAAAGTTACAAAGAGAAACCCTGTCTCAAAAAGAAAAAAAAAACCCATCATGCTAAGTGCAAGCCAGACACACAAAAGTCACATAAATGATTCCCATTTAGACAACACATCCAGAAAGGATAAATCCAAAAAAAAAAAAAGAGAGAAGGAAGTGGTGATCGGCCAGCCAGGGTGGAAGGAGCCGGAAGCAGTCAGTAACAATTTACTGGGGAGAATGTTCTATTTGAGTGATGAAAGTGCTTCAGATCGGAACTGCGTAGAGGTGGGAACTGCACCCTTGGTCTGTACTAAATGCCGTTGGATCGTCTGTTTTACAGTGGGAAATGTTCAGGCATAGGAATTTCACCTCGATTTCTCTTTTTTTAAACCTATGACATCAATTTCACATTTTTCTTTCTCCAAACCTCCTCCTTTCTGGTCCATTTGCAGATGACTGAAGGCTATGCGTTGACTATAGGAGGCCTTCCAGAGTTGGCGCATGTTCAAAAATGACTGGCCATGCTTTCCAATTTCTCTGAAAGATGCTAGTTGATGGGAGCAGGCAGAATGAGTGAGAACTGGTCTCCGTTTTCTCCCTGGAGTGGGAGTGAGCTATATCATAACCCAGGGCAACAAGATGAGGTCTGGGAAAGAAGGAGGCTGGAAGAGGTTCCACTGCAGAGGCAATTCCAGCAGGCTCAGCTAATGGAGCCTAGAGATGCCCTCAGCTGCTGGGCAGGTCCTGTTTCTTCCCAACAGAAAAAACTACTACTAAGGAGGCTGGAGTGCTCTGCACAAGGAAGCTAACGAAGCCTCCCGCCTCCAGATTTCAAGAAGGTGGCTTTCTGAAAGCCCTCTTCTAGTAAATAAAGCTGTAAGATGTTAATTAGGTGCTTTGAGGATTCCAGAAGGACTTCATAGAGCTCAGAAAGTTCCAGCGCGCACAAGAAAGGCCTGGAAACTTGGGTTTGAGCATCAACTTTGCCACAGACCAACTGTGTCTAAGCAGGAGTCAGCTCTGCTCTCCATGACTTGGTTCCTCGTCTGCAAACCAGGGATGACATCTGACCTCCATCCTTATGACAAATTATATATACCATGTTTTTACAGTATTACAGGATACTGTAAGGGTCATTTGATAACTGCTGTTAGCACACATATCAATCAGAATACATGATAAAATATCCAATCTGATTGGATAGCATTCATCTTCCATCGATGAACCACATGAACAGCAATGATCAGCTCTAGAACTCATGGTTTATAGGAAGCCTTCAATGATAGGTAACAATTATTTGGAAATGGTAACTAGAAATAGGATTCTTGAGGGGGGGTCATTATTTCTGTACACATAGGCCACTCTTGGATAGTCCTAAGTAGAAGGCAGGCATGGAGACAAAACCAAACACATTCTGGAAAAACCCTCTGTAGATGCCCTTAACGGTGGGCTTTCTCTTTCTCTCAGCCCTTCCCACTTCCAGCCCTGAACACAGGTGATTACAAAGCAAGTCCTGTTGAGCTATGCCTGGACTCAATGCTAGAGGGTTTGCCTCGTATGAGTGAAGTCTGGGTTTAAACCTCACACATCTCCCACCCTAAAAAAGGATACCATTTTCTGAAAGTTAAAAGGAAAGGGGCTGAGAAGATGGCTCCGTTGGTTTGCCATACAAGCATGAGGACCTGGGTTTGGGTCCCTTACGGAAGAGGCTGGGGATAGTGATGTGACCTTTAGTTCTAGCAGTGGGAGGCAGAGAAGAGAAAATCCCTGAAGACCTCTTGCTAGCCAGCCTAGCCAAATTGGTAAGATCCAGGTTCAGTGAGAGAACCTGCCTCCAAAGTAAATAAATAAATAACATGAGGATAGCAATAGAGTAAGAGAGCCAACATCAGCCTCTAACCAGAGAAAGAGAGCAGGGGGAGCACAGAGGAAATGAAAAGATGCCTACGGTGTATTTTAAATTCCTTATCACTGGCCTTAGAACTCTAGAGACTACAAAGGAAAAGACTTCAGCATCTGCTAATGTAGCACTTACTGGGTCACCTTAGGGCAGAAAAGGGGGGGGTGGTCTCAGGAATAACTAACACAAGACTGTTTGAAAAGCCATACAGAAACCTACTAGTTGGATAATTTCCTAAATGCACACATCAGTTTTAATACCATACACGGGGGATAATGTTCCTCCTAAAAGCTATTTTTTGTCAAATAAAAATACTAGTACCAGGTGTGGTACCTTACCTTGAGTCGTTGGTCATGAGGGTTCCACAGAGACACCCCCCACCAACAACATAGATTTTACCATTGCTCTCGGATGCCGACCACAACATTTGATGGTAAGACACTACTCATGAAGACACTACATGCTCTGGTCAAAGGACATGGAGAAATCAAGTTGGTACTGACCTTTGATCCTCCTCCCTGTTGGCTGGCTTTCATAGAACCAGAAGATGCTATCTATGCAGGCTGCTTGAGAAGAATAGTTGTCAACAGTCTTACCTCTGAACTCCAAGAGCTATAATCATGCCCAGCCAGTCAAGGTATGTCCGTGGGTACAAATGTTATGAGGGTAGGCAACTGCATTCTGATTGAATTTCAGGTCTGTGCCACAGACACAAATTCATGCCTAGTACTATAAATCTGGCCAAGAATCCATGCCTGGCAACCTCATAGACTCCAGTATTGAACCTCCTACTTCTTTCTTTCTAAATGGATAAAGTACCAAACTCTTCTCTAAATATGGATTTCTATACCCGGAGATTAGTGCAGTTCTCAGGCCTCATCAGAGAAGTGTCTTATGCAGTGGACAGCAGTCAATACAGAGACCCACTGCTGGTCAAAGTTCAGAAAATAAGTGTCTATGGCATGCTCAGTCATAAATGGGACATCTCTACCACACCCTCTCCCATAAAGGACCAGGAAAGTTGGAAGGAGAGGCATGGTGAATAACTGTAAGAGTCAGAGGTGAAACAGTGTGCTCTGGTTGTGACAGGATTGTTGCACTCATGAGCTATTGACCATTGATGGCTATTTGGTAGTGATAATGGCCCCCATTAGGCTGACCATGTTCCACTGGATAGTAGCACACATATGCATACATGGGTAGCACTGCCTGGATTCAGTGAGTTATTTAAAAGAGAGTTGGGGGTGGGGCATGGAGTTGAGAAGTAAACATGGGAAGGGCCTGGAAGGGGTTAGGGGGACTGGAGAAGAATACAATCAAAATTAATTGGATGCACATATGGAAAATCTCAAATAATTCAAAACATTTTTTTAAAAAAAATTTAAAAGGCTGCCCCAGAATGAGATAAGAACTTGAGCTAGAATGTAAATCAGTGCCCCAATTCTTTCACCTGCAAAGGACTGTTATGGGGGGCAGGTGGCAGGGGTGGCAGATGGATGAAAGGCATGCCTAGTGTCAGGGTTGATCTATCACAATTTACTCCTAATCACCCAATGCACTCACAGTTCTGGGAATGAAGTGTCAAACCCAGGAAACTGTGTGGGGATGAAAGCTGGGCTTACGCTTTGCTCAGCACTTGGCAAGCATGAGGCTGAACAAAAAGAGACAAGATGAAAATGTAAGAGAAAGACTTGTGAAGAAAGGCGGCAAAGGAATGAGCATTGGGAGAAGATGAGTACCAGGCAGGGTACTGGGGCACAGTTTCTGCCCTAAACTGGAGGCAACTAGGGACAACTCAGCTGAGAGAGCGGCACCTGACCTAATACAGGAAGTACACAGTAAGAGACTTCATCCCCACCGCCATCAGCAGGAATACCAGCTGCATGGGGTTGCAAAGGGCTCCCATCAGCAATGGGGGACCACAGGGCTCCCAGGACTCTCCCAGTGCAAAGGAAGCACCCTCACCCCAAGCAATGAAGGATCCCAGAGACAAACCTGTTATCAGCTTATCTCTGTCCTTAGTTTGCCAAAACATGGCGTACCTCTTCTTTCCTAGCCGCACGACCTTGGATAGACTACTTAATATTCCCAACGCCCATTATAGGCATAATAAAGTGTCTACATCATCAGGTCATTGGGAACACTAGGAGAAAGAACCCATGTAGACCACTTACAACCATTTTGGCCCTCAACAATCACCATCTACTGATGGCTGTAAGAGTTACATTACATTTGTCTGGCTTAAATGTTACTCCAGTGACATTTTTTACAGCCTAACTCCACGCCTCCAAATCTTTTCATGATTCTCTATTCCTCTTGTGCTTATGTTTCAACTCTATGCCAAATATCACCTGATGTCCTCAACCTGACATCAGTCCTCCTAAACTGTCTTTCAACTGTAAATCACTATCTCTAAATATTGAACTATAACACATTAAGAACAGTATTTCCCTCTCTATATATGTTACTGATATAGATGTCACAAAATAAGGATATTATATTCCCCCTTTTGCTGATTAAGAACCAGAATGAATAAAGTAAAAGAAAAAATGTAAAGAATTGTCAATAAATGAAAAGCACGATAAATCCAATTCTTTTGACAGACAAAGCCCACCCCACTCTTTGCTCCCTCGGCCTTGTTTCACACACATGGATCTCTGGTCCTCTACACTTAACTCCTAAACATTTCAGAAAGCATCTTCTGTTTATACTACAATTATGAAAGTTACCGTAACCATCAGCATAGTATTGGAAGTCTTGGTGACATTTAGATGCTCAGTAAAGAATGTATGTGTACACACTATTTGTAGCACTTTGACGATCCTGCTTGCCTATACACTAATATACAGATCTACAAAGCTCCACTGTCTTTACAACAAATCTTACCTCCTAGGTGAACAACGCATTTGCACACAGAACTTAAGAAAGTCACCCAGGTGTTCCTGTCTTAACATGAAGGACTTGGGGATTCAAGGACACCTTCCTAGTGAATCTGATCTCAGTCTACTGCAACTCTGACCAAGGGCCTGAAATACGGAAGTAACCATCACCATGTCACCTTGCGATGCACTCAGTCTGTGTGACCTTTGAGAGCCCTCACTTGGAACTAATGTACTAGTCACCAATAGAGACTATCCTCAGTTCATTCAACACCAAACGAGTATTAGGGCTGTGGAGTAATAGCACAGTCTCATTTAGGCAGAATTATTTCTGTGAACTGTTTATAAGTAGCTTATAAAGAATGAACTTGGATGGGCTGACTAATTCCCTCACTGGCAGGAAAGATCTGAAGAAAAAAAAAGTTTATAAAGAAAAGGAAAAAAAAACCAACCTCAGTGTCAAGTGCCATGAAAACTAAAATATTTTGGTTCTGTCTCAAATTAGTCTACCCTTCTGACTGACTTCCGGTCATTCCTGTTTGTTTGTTCTCATGTGGCTACAGAGAGGAACATGAGAAGGCTGCTGCTTTGCATGGCGCTCACTCAGAGAACTGACCTCATTTAGAGAGTCACAGATTTCGGGTATGGCCATCACAGACATAATAGCTCTGATAATAACACAGTTGTTAAATTACAATCTGAGCTGGAAATAAAAGAGAGGAAATTGCAAAGATTCTATTTTCAAGAAAACGTCCCTGAACATGTCCTTGCAAATGAGAACAAGCAAGAAGAAACAAGAGTACTGCTGCACAGACAGCATTATTCCTAAACAGAACGTCTTCCTGTGTTCTCAATGACAAGTCGGTACCTCCTGGAGTACACCCATCACAGTTTCAGAACTATAGCTGGTTCAAGATCATTCTAGCCATTTACTCCAGAGTGGTGCAAACGCATCCCATTTTACTATGAGCAAGAACACCAATATTACAGGGCTATAGTTTTCCTTCCCTCATTCAACATTGGTTAGTTGCATGTCATTGTGCTGTGTCTTTCTCTGTTTTTAATCAATGAATGTATTTAGTTGTTACTGTGGGTGTGCATGATGTATATGTGAACCACCTCACATATGTGGAGGTCAGAGGACATCTTTGTGTAGTGGATGCTCTCCAGCCACCTTTCTGTGACTTCTGGGGATTGAACTCAGGTCTCTAGGCTTGTATAGCAGGCACCTTTACTGCTGAACCATTTCACCTACCCAAAGTGCAGTCTAGGCTAGCCTCAAACCCATGATGCTCCTGCCTCCACTTCTTCAGCCAATCCTACCAGCACTGTCTGTCTAAAATAGACAACATATCTTCCTTATTCATCTCTCTAGCCTTGCATGTTTGGGGTTGGGGGAAGGGAGAAACCTACGACAAGGAGAATGCAATCCTTGCCCTCCATCTAATGCCCAGGGGGTAGGGCAGATGCCAATAAGAAAATTCAAAGGAAAGTTTAGACAAACTAGAAGACCCTTGCAGAAGAAGAGCCAGGCTTTGCAGGGTGCAAAGTCTTTACATGAGATTCGGATGAAGAAGACCTTCCCAAGAGAAGGGAATGGTGTGCATAGCTCTTGGACTTCACACTGGGCATTACCTAGTCACATGACTGTGAGAGGCACAACTCGCTGCGGTAGGACGATGTGGAACATGTGCTTAGAGCTACCACACTGGTCAGTGGAGGGGGAAAGAAAATGCCTTGTCTCTGAGATATCCCCACTATATCTGAAATTACTAAAACTAAAATTTTCACTTTAGTGTGTACAGTCAAGAGGTTGCCAAAGTCAACAGGTGTATTAGAGCTTGTACACAAACATTCATGGCAGCATTGTCTACAACAACCCAAAGTAAAACAAAAAAAACAAAAACAAAAACAAATGCCCATCAGTCAATAAATAATACACACAATGAGATACAATTTGGCAGCAAAAAGAAATGAAATGCTGGTGTGGGTTCCCGCATGAAGACCCCTGAAAAGAGTGTGTGAAGTGAAAACACCAGTCACAGAAGGAAGAACACAGTGTATCACAACATGTGTGAAATGTCCAGAACAGGCTCATGGCTCAGAGCAGCCTAGGATGGGAGCTGGGGAAACGGTCAGTGGCCTGCTAACAGAGACGATTTTACTTTCAAGACTATTAATACATGCTAAAAACTATTGTAGGGACTGTTCGGCGGCTCTGGACATGAGAAATCCACTGAACTCCACACTGTAAGCAGTGTGTACTATGTGGATAATATGCCACGAAGCTGCTACTTCAAAATAACTTACTAATGGCGGACCCCAGAGAGTACGTAGGCTGTAGAGGTGTGTATAGGAGGGAGACTAATATTGTCACAAACTTGTCTTCAATCACTACAGTCCAGCTGGAAATACATCACACTGTATTTTTAAAATACTGGCCATTTAGTTCCCTAAAACTTATAACTCCTGGTTTAAATTTTTTCTCTTTCTTTTAAAAATTATAATCTATTTGGTGTGTGTGTGTGTGTGTGTGTGTGTGTGTGTGTGTGTGTGTGTGTGTGTGTGCGCGTGTGCCAAAGAACACATGCAGTATGGGAGTCAGGGCACAACTTGTAGGGGCTGGCTCTCTCCTTTCACCATATTATTCCAGGACTGAGCTTGGGTGATCTTTACCTTTAACCACTGGGCCATCTCACCAGCCCTTGCTTGGCTTTTTTTTTTTTTTCAAGAAAAATAAATAAATAAGCTAATAGATGGCAAGGATGAATGAGTGTCCCTTGGGACTCCCTGACAAGCACAGAACGTGTAATCATTTCTAAGCATTTCCCTAGATCCCTCTTGATTCCTAGAGGAATTAAAGTTATTGGATTTCCATTCATTCCAGCAACCACTTATTGAATGCCTGTCTCACAAGCACACAGTGCAAGCGAGGCTTCGCAAGGAGAGGGAGGTGAATAAGACGGACATTCCTGCTTCACAATGCTCACCGCCCCCAGTGTGACCGCGCACAGGCGCCTAAAAGAAAAGGAAACTCTTGGTACAAGCTCTCACTAATAGGACCCAGAAGCTCTCAGACACCTTCAGAATCTGCCAGGTTTGCAAGTCCTAAGCTCCCCAAACTAACTGAACCAAAGTCCTGAGAGAAATCCTGGGGCCAAACAATGAACCCCACTTAAGACCCTGAGATGACTTGCAGCAAACGTGAGGTTTGGTGTAAGGAACCCCATCCCCTCAGGATCCCCCCAACTGCAACTGATGGGTACTAGTTCTTCAAGAAGTAGCCCTTGAGAGAGCAGTGATGCTGAGATTATACTACTGCAGTGGATACTGCCTGCTGTGGAATTTTGAGAAAGAGATGTAGAGTATAGTAGTGATCCCCAGCCTTACTTGGCTGGGGATTTTTTTTTAACATGTGTCAATGGGTCTGCAAAGTTAATGGCTAGAAATTCATCTATGAAAATTAAGAGATGGGAGAGACTCTGGGTAAAAGTTATGATCTACCTCTAAATACAACAGAAACATAACATAACTAACGTAAGAACATGTGACAAGTTCCGCTACTGTTTCTAAATATTACACGGTAGGGTATATGAAGAGGGGTTTAGGGCCCAGAAACTATACAGCTGAACATCATTATTCTTCTACAAGTCCCTAGTGGCATGGGACCTTGACAGAATCAGTGACTGTCTCATCCAGGAGTGAAGATCGACTTCTGGAGAGCTGCAGCCTTAGAAGCTGACCTGGCTCCTGCCCAGCGCTCCCTGGATCAGTCCAGAAGACATCAGAAGAGATGGCAAAGCTCCCAGCTTCAGCAGCATCACCGTCAGTCAGCTGCTGAAGCCTAATGCTGAGTACCTCTCCTTTCTAAGCTAATCAGCCACTAGCCAGATGCACTGACCATCACACTGTCCCAGATCACTTCTCTTTCCACGTGGCACTGGCCTAGCACAGCCTGGTCATCTTTCTCCTATGCTATTTCCACAGCTTTCTAGCCGGACCCCTTGCCTGCGACCTTCCTTCCGCCCTCCTCAATGCACTTTCCAGTTTAAAACTTTCGAGAGGACTGGAGCTGCAGCACCCGTGGTAGAGCACTTGCCCCTGATACATGAAGCTCTAGGTTCAAGCTCCAGAACTGCCAATAAAATAAAATACGCAAACAAATCTCTCTCAACACCTCCCAATTACCTACTGCAATTAATTTCTCCCAAAGTATGTTCAGCAGAAGCCTAATGTGTGATCTACCAGAAAGGGCTCTTGGCAGCTTGCAGCTGCGTGCAGAGTGCACTACAGCACCTGCCTTTTCCTCCTTCCTATCGCTTTCTTTTGGAAAGTGGCTACAGCCTGGGTATGCTTTCTCTGATTGCCCGAGCTTTCTCACTGAATTCTCTGGAGACTTAAGCCACCCCCCACTTCTGCCATCCAGCAGCTTGCCAAACTCCATTGCAGAAATGTGCTGGCTTTCTCAGTCGCTGGCTTTAAAAGGCATGGCCTTGTTTTCTCTTCTCCATCGGCTGCCTGAAGGCAGCCGTCAAGGTTTCTGTCTTGACTGCCCTATTGTTTTGCTCTCACACTTCAATAAACTATCCTTGAGCTTCTAAGCCTGTTTTTAAATTCTTTTGTTAACAAGACTGAGAACCTAAATGAGGCTTCAGTTTCTCTGAAAACAGGAGCATCCCTTACATACACAATGTAGCTAGATGCTGGATGCACTCCTAAATGAAAACTGATCTGAGTGCCGTGGCTGGTAGGCTCTGAACAGAAGAGGGAATCAGGGAGAGAGAGGGTCTGCCTCTGTGCTCAGAAGGACATGGAGAGCTGGCGGGAAGTGCATGGGCATAACTCCCGTGTTTGTCGATAGCTAGTAACCCACAACTTTGAGGAACTGAATGGAAAAGGAGAAACACAACAGACTTTGGCATTGGGCCTGTGCAGGAGGCTGCTGGAGCCCAGTGGAGGATGCTCCCCTGACCAGCTCCCCTGACCAGCTCACGAAGCAGGAAATGGAAACCAAGCTGAAAATTGGCAGGGAAAAAGCTGGACTTGCTTGGCTTCAGGTTGTCCCTCAAGTGAGCCAAAAAAAAAAAAAAAAGATGTGAAAGAGAATAATAAAACCCTGAGGTGAGAAATGGATGTGGGGTCCCACTGCTCTGCATGTTGGAAATCCTGGGCTTTGGTAATGATATTCAACACAGTCTTCATTCTCTTCAAAAGGGAATGGGGCTCTTTTCAAACCAGAGGCTGAGCAATTTCTTATTGAGACACACTGTTGTCTGTAGTAGTGGAGTTCGGTGCAGCATTGTCATTCATGCATACAGTATCTACTGATCAAATCCAACCTCTCTGTCCCCCCAACTACCCACTTCAATCTTTACTGATCACATTCCTACTTGGGATCGACACTTTTTTAGCATCTACACACGCTGCTTATGTTCTCGAATCTAGCATGTAATGTAATGATAACACATTACATGATGTCCTACAGTTCCATCCATTTTGCTGCAAATGATGGGATTTCATTCTTCTTTGTGGCTGTCTAGGGTGCACATATGCCACATTTTTTTTTTAATTCATTGATCTGTTGAAAGGCATCTATACTGATTTCATCTTAGCTTTTGTGCACAGTACCATAACACACATGGCTATGTCCAGGTATCTCTGTGGTATACTGAATTAATTTCCTTTAAATAAATACTAAATTAGTAAGATGGTACGGTAAGTCTGTTCTTGGTTTTTGAAGACTCTCCATATGTCCACGATGACTCTACTATTTTACCTTCCCACTAACAGAAGCATTCCTTCCTCGGCATCTTCACCAGCATGTGCTATTGTTAACAATAAGGAGAGGATGAGTATTTTACTTGTAGACGAAGAAAACCTGCAGTTGTGAGACTATTTAGCAGGCTCTGGCTGTAAATGATGCCATTTCTTGATAGGCATGAAAAAAATATTCATTATTCTTTATGGGTAAATGTTATATGACTTCTGAGATTCCCCAGTCAAGAGGACTGGGGGGCAGGTGGAAGTATTTCTTCTTTAGTCTTTACATACATTAGTCACCTCTCTATCTACTCCCAGTACCTACTCTGTCCTCGAGATGGCAAAAAATTCCAGTAACTCATGGTTGGTACTGCTTGACTGCTGAATACTCTTCAAAAGCCCATGTGTTAAAAGGCTGGCCCCCAGGCTGGTGCTACTGGAAGGGCATGGGACCTTTAGGGGAAAGGTAGAAGTCTTATGACATGACCTTATATCATTTGGAGCATGCCCTCAAAAAAGATTGAGGGATGCTGGCCCCTCCTTCCTTCTCTGCTTCCTGACTGTCAGGTGACAGTTTTTCCACCACCGGTTCCCATCATTGTCATTTGATACCTCTATTAGCCACAAGCAATGAGTCCTCTAGATCATGGACTGGACCCTCTGAAACTGTAACTCAAAATAAACCTTTTTAAGGAGCAAGCTGCCGGGCAGTGGTGGCGCACGCCTTTAATCCCAGTACTCGGGAGGCAGAGCCAGGCAGATCTCTGTGAGTTCGAGGCCAGCCTGGGCTACCAAGTGAGTCCCAGGAAAGGGCGCAAAGCTACACAGAGAAACCCTGTCTTGAAAAACCAAAAAAAAAAAAAAAAACAAAAACAAAGGAGCAAGCTGATTATCTCATGCATTCTGCTACAGGGATAGAGAGGTGATTAATATACGTGAAGACTAAAGAAGAAATACTTCCACCTGCCCCCCAGTCCTCTTGACTGGGGAATCTCAGAAGTCATATAACATTTACCCATAAAGAATAATGAATATTTTTTCATGCCTATCAAGAAATGGCATCATTTACAGCCAGAGCCTGCTAAATAGTCTCACAACTGCAGGAAAGCAATCTGGATGCTCATACATCTTCTATTTAGGACTTGGGGTTGGGGCTTTCTGCTTAGGATATCTTTGCAAGCCCTTAGGAACTGAAAATTGATATATACTAGAAATCAGATCAGTCACAGCTGACAAAATTCTTGCTGAACTTCTAGAACAAGGTATTTGATGCAACCTCTCCACAACTTCAAGACATCTTTGTAATCCAGTCACCAAGCTAGACACAGCCTCTATCCTTGAGCGGGCTGCTGGCTGGCATTTTGAAAGCCAGCTTCTCCATGCAAATGCAACACTCAGATGAAAACTGAGCGGCGAGCTGTACATCTCACAGCCAGAATGTGTTTTAGTTGAAGGGATATGAATCAAAACACTCACAAAATCTAAGCTATGCATTTCCTCGTCCTCTTCCTGCCTTATTTAAATCTCCCTCTCCCTCTCTGTCCTCCCTCAGTTTCTCCGGTGCTCCTCTTGATGTTTTAAGGAGAATTCACGTAACTCAGTTGTGAAGTAGGCATGAGCAAATACATCTAAGCTACATGTGTGCCCGTGTAGCAAAACCATGCATTTATTAATCTCCTATCATTAACATGCATTGGTTGTTAAAGGTTGGCCCCTCTTTTTCCCTCTCTCTCCTCCCTCCCTCCATCTCTCCCTCTCTCCCCTGTTTATCTCTGAGACAAGGTATCACTGGATAGCCCTCGCTGGCCTGGAACTTGCTGTGTAGAAGAGGCTGGCCTCAGACTAATGGAAATCCGCTTGCCTCTGCCTCCTAAGTGCTGGGACAAAGAGGGAGTCAGATGCCCTGGAACTGGAGTTGCAAGCAGTCATAAGCTTGGAATCAAACCTGGGTCCTCTGCAAGGGTATCAAGTGCTCTTAACTGCTGAGCCATCTCTTCACCTCTTACATATATATAAAGGCTTACACAGTACCTTTCTGTCGAGTGTCTCCAACCATGGACCAAGCACACACACTTTCAGGAATAAACATCTGAACATAAAAATCTTACTGAAATGACCCTCAAAGGAGATTCTTCACAATCATTTGGTTCCATATCTCCAGAACTAACTCTTAGCCATGGCCACTGGCAGAGTTATCTCAGTACAAGGACCAGTTCTCACCACCAAGAACCACATGGCTCTGACCCTGAAGAAACTGCTAAAAGCACTGGGAAATTCTCAGACCTAAGAATTGTGTCTATGCAAAGAGATGAGCTATCTGTTGATGTGGGCACATATCCACCACTACAGCAATCTGTCCCCTAGGGGACAGCCCTGATGAGCATCACCAAGGACACCACCTTCTGCTTCAGGCACAGATGGGTCATATGTCTATCCTAAACCAACTAACCCACCAGTCCAGAGCCAGTGCTATTTCTGCACTCTGGACTCCAGCAACTAATTAATGTAGGATTCTACTTCCTTACACATTCCAAAAGCCCTGACAAGGTCCTTATTATAACTATCCTCCTCCTAATCCTATCTTCCTGAACCGCACTTGTTTAACTTGTCTACTCAAAAGAAATGGAATTCTAAAACTTCCAGTTAGAGAATAATACAGGTTCAGAAATAGCTTTTCGTCATATGTGTACAGCTCGATGGAATTTCATGGTTTAGCACGCTATGCAAGCAACAACCAATCAAAATAGATTTTGTAGCCGGGCGGTGGTGGCGCACGCCTTTAATCCCAGCACTCGGGAGGCAGAGCCAGGCGGATCTCTGTGAGTTCGAGGCCAGCCTGGTCTCCAAAGCGAGTTCCAGGAGAGGCGCAAAGCTACACAGAGAAACCCTGTCTCGAAAAACAAAAAAAAACAACAAAAAAATAGATTTTGTAATAGACACATATTGAGTCTGTATGGCTTTGCTAAAATGGCAAGGCCTGGCCTCTGAGCAAGTATTTTCCATGATCTTCTGATGCTTTCCACATGAGTTCTGCTTTCAACACTATAAAGGAAACATTGCCCTTCATATTTCCATCCCACCCAATAATCACATCTCTTCTAAAGAAGGCTGATGTCAGATCTGTAAACTCTCACATTCTAATCCTGCTCATACTGAGCCTCCTAGTGTCTTCCATGGTGGGAACCATCAAACAATGACTTTTAGAGGGATCCTAAGACTTATTCTAGTCTGGCCATGCCAAAGGAGCATAAGTCAGTTCATGTGTGCTTTTCTGTATCCTTTCATTATCTATGGAGACCTCTGTGTATTATAAGCATGTTAGTCTGTTTTCTGCTGGGGTAACAGAAAACCACAGACAGGGTAATTCATAAAGAAGAATCGTGATCGAGTTAGGTCTGAAGCTGAGAAGTCTGAGGATATGAAGCCACAGCCACATCTATTGAGCTGCTGCTGCCTCACATCATAAAACACATCACTTGGTGAGCTAACAGTGCTAACTCAGGTCTTCTGCCCACTTCTTAGCCTCTGATGCCATCCTTGCAGCCATATCCTCAAGACCTGATCTCATCTAACACTAATCACTTCCCGGAGGCTCCACCTTGAGATGCTATACATTAACACCTGAGTTAAGGGACTAAGTCTCCAACAGATCCAAACTATAACATCCTCTAAGTGTCCCTTCTCAAGTTCCTTCACAAACCTAAGTCTTTGATTTTTCCCTATTGCTAGACTTTTTACCCCCCCCCCAAGTATCCCAAGTCTTCATTAAAACATAAGCATAGGAATTAAGACTCAGATAAACTATCTGCGGAAAACCATGTCTATATGTGAAAACCAAAGCATGTCTTAATGGAAAATTACCAGCAGCAAGTCCTTCATAGTTCTGGCAGCATCTTCAGACCCGTGTTTTGGGAATACCTTCAAGCTGCATGCTCCCATCGACTCATTTGAATATATACTCAGACAATACAGTAAGACAGACAAAGCAACCTCATCTTGCTTTTCCATGGCACGTCCCACCCTCCTCCAGCCTGCTCTTGCACAGTATGGCTGACCTACAAACTCTGCAATCTGAATCCAGAGCTTTTGCCCCCAGAAACCAGAGTTCAAGAGAATGAGCATAGAATGCCCATCTCTGACTTTCTTCTTGAGGAATGTTCCCAGGCAGGTACCCCCAGGGTGGTGGTACCTTCAACATAGAAAGCCGTGTACTTCCTTGGGTAGCTTCCTGGGCAGGACTCAGACCTTCCAGAATCTTCTACATGCTCTTAAGTTTAGGAGTAGAAACAACTGTGTGGTTTCCTTATACCCTACCAACATCTTTACATTTCATTAAACCCTGTCAAGTTATTCTAATTTGAGCATGCTATATTTTCTCCTTCTGGTAGAATCAACTCTTGTCACAGAACTTGTAATTCTCTGTGCCTTTGACAAATATCAATGTCCATTTGCCTTTTGAAAATATTGCTACTGAATCATGCAAGTGCTTTATTGAATTGGAAGCTCATGGACATGAATTGTAAATGATAAAGACAGAGAACAAAATGGAACTTGAATCCTCTCAGCTAAGGCCAAATGTAGCATTAACTTGCAGCTCTCACCAGGACCTGCATACAAATTATAAGAAGTCGAGTACTTCCCTAAACCCCCAAACCTCTTTCCAATGTTCTCTAGCATTGAGATTTTATATTCACTTATGTTTTATGGATATATTATCATTTTAATCCATCAGCCACTCAGGACTTCAAACTTCATTACAGAGCAACATCAAACAAAACCTTGAAAGAAACTGGGTAGCAAATTTGATCTCTAAGCAAATAAAGGTCTAACTATTGGATCTGAGAGCAGTGTATTCAGTGTAAACCTATGCCACACACCATATAAATATATGATGCAGCCACCTATGGGGAGTTGTCTAGGTTTTTTTAAAATACTATGGGCCCTCGGAATTTGGCATCACACAAAAGAACGTTGCCCTAGAAGGATATGTAAGGAAGGTTCTAGGTCCAGATGTAACACAAATTGTGCCATTCTGAGAAAGGTGTCTAACCTCTCTGGGTCTCGGAGTTTTCAGCTACAAAGATGAAGCTGAGGGTGGGGGCAATTTTTGTTGAAAAACTAGCAACAAATTATTACAACAGAGTAGAGAAATTCTTCCTACGCTAGCAGAAGCATCATCCAGGAAAAAGTGCTTCTTGTAATCAAGAAATGTCTTACAGTTTTATATTTCAGACTGGATGCTTTGAGTTGATTCAGTATTTTTCTCAACTAGTAAAGAATTTATTTTAATATAAAAACAATTTATAATACTCACAAATATAAACAAACATTAAATTGTGCTAAACATTTTACCTAGCAATTCTATCTACAGAAGCATTTTGGAGAAATGTTCCCTACATATATAAATATCCACAGGAAAGGATGTTAAATGTAACCTTTATCTGCAGGGTGACTAAATAAAAATTCTTCTAAATCTTTATCAGTGGTTGTACCAATTTGGATGAGAACATCCCCCCCCCCCCCCAACTCATGAACTCTAGACCAACAGCTGTGGAGCCTACATGGGACTGGACTAGGTCCTCTGCATAGCAAGACAGTTGTGTAGCCTGATCTGTTTGGATGGCCCCCTGGCGGTAGGAACAGAACCCATCCATGATGCATGAGGTGGCTTTTTGGAGCCCATTACCTATGATGGGATACCTTGTGCAGCCTTGAAGGAGGGGGAAGGGCTTGGATCTGCCTCAACTGAATGTACCAGGATCTACGGGCTCCCCATGGGAGGCCTTACCTTGTCAGAGGAGGGAATGGAGGAGTGGGGTGGGGGAGTGGGGTGGGAGGAGGGAATAGAGGAGGATCTGTGGTTGGTATGTAAAATGAATACAAAATTTCTTAATTGAAAAAAAGAAATGATCTTAGCCATTTATTATGTATACAAGTGTTCTTTCTACTTGCATGTAGGCAGGCAGGCCAGAAGAGGGCACCAGATCTAACTATAGATGGTTGTGAGCCACCATGTGGTTGCTGGGAATTGAACTCAGGACCTCTGGAAGAGAAGCCACTGCTCTTAACCTCTGAGCCATCTCTTCAGCAGAATGGCTAAGATCAAAAACACTAAAGACAGCTTATGTTGGAGAGGATGTGGAGCAAGGGGAACACTCCTCCACTATTGGTGGGAATGCAAACTTGTACAGCCACTTTAGAAATCAATATGGTGCTTTCTTAGAAAATTGGGAATCAACCTCCCTCAAGACCCAGCTATACTACTCTTGGGCATATACCCAAGGAATGCTCAATCATACCATAAGGACACATGCTCAACTATGTTCATAGCAGCATTATTTGTAATAGCCAGAACCTGGAAACAACCTAGATGCCCTTCAACTAAAGAATGGATAAATAAAATGTGGTAAATATACACAATGGAGTACTACTACTCAGCAGAGAAAAACAATGACATCATGAGGTTTGCAGGCAAATGGATGGAACTAGAAAATATCATCCTGAGTGAGGTAACCCAGACTCAGAAAGACAAACATGGTATGTACTCACTCATAAGTGGATACTAGATGTAAAGCAAAGGATAACCAGACTGCAACTCACAACTCCAGGGAGGCTACCTAGTAAAGAGGACCCTAAGAAAGACATAGGGATCACCCAACAACAGAGAAATGGATGAGATCTATATGAGCAAACTGGGGGTGGGGGTAATGGAGGGCAAGGGTCAGGGAAAAGAGAGCTTAGGGGAGTGGGAGGTCCCAGCTGGATCAGGAACAGAGTGGAAGAACAAGGAAAGAGTTACCATGACAAATGAAGACCCCATGGGAATAGGAAGAAGCAGAGTGCTAGGGAGGTCCCCAGAAATCCACAAAGATACTATACCTCCACTATAGACTACTGGCAATGGTCGAGAGAGTGCCTGAGCTGACCTACTGTGGTGATCGGATGAGGCACATAGACATACATGTAAATAAATAAATACATCTTTTTACAAAATATATGCATTGTGGCGTATCTAACCATGCTTTTGGTTTTCAGTTAACTAACAATGAAACTTGACCATCAGAGGTATTTTCTTTTTAAAACCCAACACCCTAACTGTCATGATAGAACTCTCATCCAGTGTCTGATGGAAGCGGATACAGAGATCCATGGCCAAGCCCCAGTTAGAGCTCCAGGAGTCCTATTGGCAAGAGGGAAGAGGGATTATATGAGCAAGAGATATTGAGACCATGATTGGAAAAAGGACAGGGACAAATAGCCAAACTAGTGGAAACACATGAACTGTAAACCAGTAGCTGAGAAGCCCCCAAGGAACTGGACCAGGCCCTCTGGATAAGTGAGACAGTTGATTAGTTTGAACTGTTTAGGAGGCCCCCAGGCAGTGGAACTGGGACCTGTCCTTGGTGCATAAGCTGGCTTTTTGGAACCTAGGGCCTATGCTGAGACACTTTGCTCAGACTTGGTGTAGGGGGGAGGGGACTAGACCTGCCTCAACTGAATCTACCAGGCTGGGCTGACTCCCCAGGGGAGACCTTGCCTTGGAGGAGGTGGGAATGGGGGGGGGGGTAGATTGGGGAGAGGGGAAGGCTGGGAAGTGGGAGGAGGGAGGACAGGGGAATCTGTGGCAGATATGTAAAATTAAATTAATTATAAAATAAAAATATATTTTTTAAAAAGAAATTAGCCATTTAAAAAAAAGAAAAAAGAAATGCACCCCCCAATAGGACTACATATCTGAACACCTGGTCCCTGGTTAGTAGCAATGTTTGGAGAGGTTAGGAACCTTTAAGAAGTACACCACAGAGTCAGTGGGGGGTGGGGGTGGGGAGGCAGCCTCATCCCATTTCCAGTCTGCCTCTCTCTGCTTCCTGTGCATGGATAGATCTGGCCGCTGACTGCCAGCTCCCCCTCACCCTGCCCCGTTATGGACTCTCCCCCTGGAACCATAAGCCAAAATAAACTCTTTATTCTATAAATGGTATTTTATGACAGCAACAGAAAAGAACCAGATATAGTGGGTGACTTTTTTGTGTGACACAGCCATACAATACAGCCAGTATGTCACCCGGGTTATGAAAAAAAAGCCAATTGGCATGCAAAATATATGCAGTACATTTTTAGGTGTCATAGTAGGATAATATTTGTTTGGATATTATTTGTATTTTTTAATTAGAAGTGTGAGAAATGTGTATATATTTATGACTATTTTTCTAAATTCCCATGTTTGTCAATGCATTGGGAAAAGACTGAAGGATGCCCAAAGAATTAATGGCCACTGCCAGTAGAGAGGGAGCAAGTCAGGAAGTTCTCAGAGAGATGGATTATTCCCACTACTCAGTTTCATATTATTTAACTTTTTCCAAAATATTTCATTTTGCTGAATTAAAGATGTAAACTTTTTTAAGACTTAGTATTAGATTATGTACAACTGAAGTTAAAAACACTGCCAATAAAACTATGAAGCATCATTAGCTTTAAGATATACCTCTTAAATATGTTAAACATGAACAAATGTGTAAGAATCATTAAAATACAGTGTACTCATAAATGTTAAAGTCTGAGAGGATATTTACCACTGGTACTCTAAGAATATGTATAATGGGCCTAGAGAGATAGTTCTGTAGTTAAAACCATCACTACTCTTGTAGAGGCTCAGTTCCCAGCATCCACATCAGATGGCTTACAACGGCTTGGAACTTCAATTCCAAGGCATCTGTCACCCTCTGGCCTCCTCAGACACCTGCATGCAAGTGGTTCACATAAACTCATGGAGGCACATAGACATACATGTAAATAAATAAATACATCTTTTTACAAAATATATGCATTGTGGCGTATCTAACCATGCTTTTGGTTTTCAGTTAACTAACAATGAAACTTGACCATCAGAGGTATTTTCTTTTTAAAACCCAACACATGCAAAGTCTCTCTGGCCTATGCAGTTTTATGCCATATGTGACTCTGCAATCTCCCAGCACTTCACAAGGGCCCTGTACATCATGATCATCCCAATGTCCTGTATTTCCTGACCTTATCAACTGTCACCTAATTCTAGTACTGTAGTCGCAATTACATTATAAAATGGGAGATGATTTGAGAATGTGAAAAATAAGCTATTAATTCCATCACGTGGATCAATAGAGCCATTGAATCAAGTAAGTACCAGGACATTAATCTCTGAGGCACCATTTGAAACTGATGGCATCAAGCTATAACAATGATTCCTAGGAAATAGACTAGGGAACCAATATTAACTACTTTAGCATAATACTCACCATATTTCCTTATCATCACAGATGATAAATATTTGCTCTAACTCTCACTTTATTCAAACAGGATTTAAGGGAATATTTCAGAGACTGAGCTCAAGGAAAGATTTCCACTTTCATTTCTATGTCTTTAAGCTCATCATAAAAACACTAAGTACACTGGGTACAGTTACTTTTAAAAGCACTGACTGGTTCTTAAAAGGAATCAATGTCTCCTAGAACTTACTGCACTTCTGGGGTTAATTATTGGCTTTAGAACATCCCAAACAATAATAATAGTGATGAACAAAAGAAAATTTTACAAAGGAATAGAATTTTTTTTTTTTTTTTTTGGTTTTTCGAGACAGGGTTTCTCTGTAGTTTTGCGCCTTTCCTGGAACTCACTTTGTAGACCAGGCTGGCCTCGAACTCACAGAGATCCGCCTGGCTCTGCCTCCCGAGTGCTGGGATTAAAGGCGTGCGCCACCACCGCCCAGCTGGAATAGAATATTTTTAAAAATATTCTTAGATAGACCTAGTAGTGCACACCTACAATATATAATAGCTAATGCCTATATATACTTATATTACTTATATATATACTAATATTATATACCTGTATATTAATTAATATACTACATACTTATACATACTATATATTATTGATGAGAGTCATGTCAATCACAAAACAGTCATTCCAAACATCATGTGTGCCTATACTCTGAATGTACAGCTTAGGCACCTTCACTGAAAGGAAAGATGACTCAGAGTGCAATTCTCTTTCCTGGATTGTCTGAAAGGCTAGGAGGAACTCACTCCTCGCAAGGCTTTTGTTCTTTGCTGTTCCAAGGACTGACCCTCAAGTGTTCCCAGCGCAGACTGCTGAGGGATGGAAATGTGACCCAGGAAAGGGAAGCAAAGGAGCAATAGACAAGGCCCCTTTGTTGGCCTCTAGAGTTGAAATCTTCAGTAAAACATTTGCCTTCACAAATGTAGTCTTCCACAAAACATGCACCAAACACGCTTGCTTCTTTTAAAGATCCTGAAAAAGTCAAACATGCAGATTTAAAGCCCACACACTGACACCTTACTCAGTGTATTACATAACGCCATGGTAATTGATCATTTCAGAAAGCAAATGGCACACAGTGGCATTTGTATCCCAAAGGAAGAAATGCTTATCCACAAACAGAACATGGTTTTAGGTGCAGAAAAAAAAATCTTAGAAATTATTAAATCAAATTTCTTCATTTTATACGAGGAAAATTGAGGAGTCAGGAGATAAGGTGCCTGTCCCAAGTCACAACTAATAAGAAGCCAAGACCTCCAAATCCAGATGCTCTTTCAATGATCCTCTATCACCTCCTTTTCCAAAACAGGATGTGAACCAACTGTAAGAACTCAGGAGAGCAGTGAGTCTTCTACCTGTCAGTTTCTATTATCGCTCTGCATACGGTTCTGCACTACTGCTGATTTTTCTACAGAACACCTTGCACAGAATGTGACATGTGGTGAGGACAAGCACACAGACATGGAGTCATGAGAATACAGTCTATAAGATTTAGGGGAATCACTATAAAAAAAAAACTATGCAAGAGTTCTAGAAATAAACCTAAGTTCTTGGTAGGAACTTGTGTGATAAGAGGCATACTTCATTCCCGAAAGCAAAAGCATATTGTGTGTGTGTGTGTGTGTGTGTGTGTGTGTGTGTGTGTGTGTGTGTGTGTCTGTGTGTGTATGTGTGTGTGTGTGTGTGTATGTGTGTGTCTGTGTGTGTGTGTGTGTCTGTGTCTGCTTTGGGGATATATATGATACATATGATATATATCAATAATTAATACTTATTAAGTAACTCAGTTTTGGGAACCACCAAGAACCATTTCATTATTGCATCATTATTGTTGAAGCTACAGAGACAAGGAAGTCAAGGCACAGAAAGCTAAGAAACATAGCCAGATGTCTTAATCAGACCCCTCCCCTCAATACCCAGCAGCCTATTTGGAAGAGGGGGCAGAGAGACTGTAAGAGCCAGGGGTGGTGGGTGGCTCCAAAGAAGCAGCATCTTCCAGACACAACAGGACAGATACACATATGAGCTCACAAAGTGAGTGGTAATATGCATAAGACCTACACAAGTTCAAACCAGACAAAAATCCCAGCATGGAAAAGGGAAAGTGGACACAAAGTCCCACTCCAAACCGAACAGCAATCTTCAATTGGTATTTGCTGGAAAAGGAAAAAACTGTTTTCTTCAGTGCAGTATCACTGCGTGTGTTAACCGCCCTCCGGGGCAGGCCCCAGAAGCACTTGACCATCACCAGATAGACTCCATTTTTTTGTGTATGAGCTTTTTGTTTTGTTTTGGTATTTTTTGTTTCAATATATTTTTGTTTGTTTGGATTTTTATTTTTTGAGAGAGAGAAAGAACATGAAGTTGGGAAAGTAGAGAGGTATGGAGGATCTGGGAGGAGTTGGGGGAAGGGAAAGAATATGATTAAAATATAGTATATTAAAAAATAAGAAATAAGAGAGAAAGAGACATACTTCGGGACACAGCTAAGAAGTGGGGAGCTAGACTCCATCCCAGGAGCTCTGGAAGTGAGGCTCCCCTTTCAATGACAACATTATTAGACTGCACTGCTATCTTATAGACTAAAAAATTAAAAAGCAAACTTTACATTTTCGTAGATGATACCTACATTCAGTAAAAAGGAAAAATTTTTAGTTTTACAAAGAATTAAAAGTACTGAGAAACGCTTTCAGCTATAGCCATGTCATTCACCAAAATTTCAACAAAGCTGATGAGGGCAGCCGCCCTGGGAGTCAGAATCGTTTTCCCAGATGATGCTCACGCTGAAGAGAAAGGTGAGCTTAGGATGTCATAGGAACTGTTAAAAGGCGAGAGCAGAGCACCGCCATGTGCTGTCCACACCACCAGGTTCTCGACCGGGGATTGCCAATATTCACATGGAGGGAGAGCCTTCATTTCCGTTCTCATGAATGCCAAGGCTAAAAGAAAAATTGAATGCTCTCATTTATTTCACTTACTTTGGCTTTTTAAAGAGTCTCTCTTTATGGCCCAGGCTTGCTTTGAACTCACAAGCCTTCTGATTACAGCATGACCTACTATACCTGTTCAAAACATCCTGCTTAAAGTGTAAACATTTTTAATATCTCTCTAACAGATTAAAAACAGGACATGTGAAATACTAACAGTGGAAAAGTAGCTAAGTCAAAACGCCTAAAACCGCACACTGATGTTTTAAAGACCAGAGAAATGTGGAGGCCGAGCAAGTTCTGGTCTTCTTACAAACAGCCTCGAGAGCCGTCTGGACTACCTCCTTCCTGTAAACCAAGATGTGCTGTTCAAACAGCTGCAGTTTCCCCTGAGCCTCATGCTCTCCACAGTCTTCAAAGGTTCAAAGCCTGGGCTATAAACATGTACAGCTCCCTATCTCTGCCATTATTTTATATGGACTGTAAACTCTCTTGGGTCTGCCTATTCAGCTGTGGCCTCTAGTGCCCTGCCATTAATACATAAGGCACAAGCCTCCACTACCCAGCTTTGGCAACTGCGGGTTGCAGTGTGGGGCTGTGTAACTAAATGAGCCATCACCAAAAGTCTGGCCAAAGTCTCTGACCACCCATGACTAAAGGTTTCAGGATCTAACAGGTAATGAGTGGATGCCGTCTCTGGCAGCACACTCCCCTTTTTGCTGTGCAACTTGACTGCAGCCTTGCAGGCAGCATTCCACACCCCCATCGTGCCGGTCAATGCCAATGAACCCACCTGAAACACCTCAGCACACATTCCAGACTACTGCATGTTGGAACCTGCAGTGTGTGGGCGGGACATGCAAAGTCCTCTCCTCTGAGAAGAGAAGAGTCTAATTGCAGAAAACAGACTTTCAGTATTTTTCTAACATTATCCCTCAGCATGGAGGTTTTCAATTAGTAGCATAGTGCTAGAATTTTTTTATTGCTATGTGAAGTTGCTAATGGATTTCATTTTTTAAAAATTCACAGAAATTTTGGCTTGGGAGGAGGGCAGAATTTCCAATAGTTTCTGAAATGGTCCTAAGTACACTTCTGCCATCTTGTACTACATGTTTATGTGAAATGGATTCTCAGCACTGGTCAACTCTGAAAATTGTTCAAAATGTTCTCTGTCTTGCAATAACTACTATTCTCCTAAGATTTAATTGTTTTATGTGTATGACTGCTTTGTTTGCATGTATGTCTCTGCACCACAAGAGTGCCTGGTCCTGTGAAGGCCATAAGAGGGCTTTAGATCCCCTAGAAATGGAATTAGAGACAGACGTGAGTCACTATGTGAGTGCTGAAATTGAACCCTGGTCCTCTGGAAGAGCAGCAAGTACTTTTAGCTGCTGAACCAGCTCTGAACCCAAAAAGTTTGCTAGCTTGCTTGCTCGCTTCCTTTCTTCCTTCCTTCCTTCCTTTCTTCCTTCCTTCCTTCCTTCCTTCCTTCCTTCCTTCTTTCACTTTTTATTTATTTATTTGTTTGTTTGTTCATTTGTTTGTTTGAAAAAGCTTCTACCTTTGTAGCCCTGGCTGTCCTGGAACTTACTATGTAGACAGAGCTGGCCTTGAACTCACAGCATCTGCCTCCTGAGTGCTGAGATTAAAGGCATGTGCTATCATGCCCAGCTTAACTGTTTGTATGAAAGTAAACAGCATTCTTATCCACAGTCCTCAATAAAACTGACACCGTGATGCAGATTTTCATAAAGACCCATATGGGGAAGACCGTCACCCTTGAGGTTAAACTTTCAGATGCTATAGAAAAGGTAAAATACAAGATCCAGATTAAGGAGGGAATTCCTCCTCCTCATTAAAGGCTTTGCTGGTAAGCAGCTGAAAAATGCCATACTTTGTCTGAGTACAACATTCCATGAAAGTCCACCTTCCTTTCTGTGTTGAGACTTCCTGGTGGTGCCGAGGAAAGGAAGAAGTCTTACAGCATTCCCAAGAAGACTAAGCAGAAGAGAAAGGTTAAGTTGGCTGTGCTGAAATTCTGTTAGGTGGATGAAAATGCAAAATTAGTTGCCTTTGTGAAGAGTGTCCTGATGAATGTGGTGCTGGAGATTTCATGGCCAGTCACTTTGGCAGACATTACTGTGGCAAGTGTTGTCTGACTTAACTTTTTCAACAAACCAGAAGACAGGTGATAAGATGAGCTAACAAAAAGATAGGAACTGAAACAAATTTAAACAAGTACATTCATCTAATTAGTACGCAAATTTGATTTAGTCTCTAATAGATGGTGAAATTATACGTACACCAGAGGAATTGTTTGAAGATATTCTGAAATTTTTTTAACATTCTATGTGCATGATTGTGCATGTGTGGGCATGTGTTGGGGGGGCGGGGCTTGGACAACTTTATGGGACCATTTCTCTCAATCCACCTTCATGTGGTTTCTGAGGACTGAACTAGATCCTTAGGCTTGTGCACCAAGCATTTTTATCTGCTCAGCCATCTTGCCAGCCCAAAAAAACTGTTTGAAAATAAATGTATAATTTATTATCAGTAAATTCTTCAATTGTGTATCTATTTTATGTACTTATATACCTTGGGTTGCATAAAATTTTCCTGTGTGACTATGGGCCATTCTCAGGTGGCTGGTTAAAATGGCTGTTTTCACAGCCCCTGCGGTTGATACAAACATATTGGAAACATCTAAGTCTGCCTGTTTTTTAAGCAGACTACAGATCTGTAGAGTTTGCTGGGCCTAACTTTTAATACCACTGCCCTGGTATGTGAGTGAAATCATGACAGGACGTGTATCTGAAAGGACAAGTGGGAGAGGCAGGACAGACAGAAAATGATAAGCAGTGCAGCTGTGTCCTCTGGTCCCTTCGGAGGCCTGGCTTCCCGGGGGAAAGGGTGTTAAAGAAGAGGCGGAGGACAGAATGAACAAGGACCATCAGCAGGGTAATGAGATCCGATGGGAATGGTGGACTAACGCAGGGGAAGGCTGTGCTCCCTTCCCTTTAGGATGGCGTTGCGTAGCTGCTGCTGGCTTTCGACTGAGCACCACACAGATGACAGTGCCACGCAGTGATGTGGCATCTACTGAGGACAGACAATTGGAGGCACGGGACAATTGGAGGCACAGGACTATATTCTAAAACTCTGGACTCGATTGTCCTATAAACATGAAACGTCCCTTCCAGGGGCTTCTTTGCCAGGTGATGGACTTTGAGGAAGTAGATGGATTCTGAAGACTCTAATCTAATTAATGGAGTTACCTCATCATGGATTCATTATATAATGGCATTACCAAGAAGTAGTAAAAAGAAGAAATTCAGACCTACTTGGAGGAAGTAGGTCACAGAAGCCATATCCTGGTCCCTTCCTGTCTTCCTTTTTCTCAGCTTCTTATCTACCATGAGATGGAGAAGTTCCTCTGCTACACATTGCTGCCACAATGATGTTCTATTCAAGCACAAGAGGCCAAGAACCCTCCAAACCCTTGAGCCAAAACAAACTCCTGAGTTGTTCTCACAGGTACTTCAGTCATACAGTGCAAAACGAACTTACCATGACTCGTTATACTCTAGAGACAAAAGCTGTAAGGAAAGAATACAGAAGCACCTGGACAAGGGTGACGGTTGAGATTTATATACTTCCATCCGTCATTTCAAAGTGGAAAACTAACAAGGAACTAGCAGGAAGGGCAAATTCATAGGTTCTGGTCAAATGTAAGGAATTTCTCTCTTAGCATCATAACAATTTAATCTGGCAGTCATTTCTATATATATTTTAGAAAACCACCACTTATAGGAATTTGATTGAAGAAAAGGCTGTGTTCATCATTTACTTCACAGACCCTGGCTTACTACCACAATAGCTCAGCTGAGTGAAATAAGTGCATTTCTCCGTCAGATATCTCACACAAACTGCAAGCATTTGATCTACTTCTGTAGCTAGTGATGCCGAAACCCAGTCCTTAGACTCATTTACAAACCAGTTTTCATACTCTAGAAATGGACAGTGAAGATGTCTCACCCCAGATGGATGCTCTGATGCACCAAAGAATAAAGGCCTTTGGTCCACTTATTTCTAAGATAAATCCAAACCTTAGTATCTCTAGAACATTTTTCTGAAGGCCTTTAAATCCATCAACCCTCTGTTTGAAGTTTCTCTCCCTCCCTAAGAAGCACAAGGACATAGCTTCATATATAAAACAACTGCATAGCACCTTTGGAAGCAGCAATCCTTCATTCTGTAGTAGAAGTGTAGCTCTCAACTCTCTTGGGTGTCTTTGTTTCTATGGTAAAAATATGCCACTTAGTATCAGCCATCAGTTAGCAAAGCATGAAGCATACCCATGTCTGGATGAATGCGATGTACAAGACTGCACAGTATATACGCACATGTGAGTGCAGAGACATTTAGACAAACAAACATAGTTATACAGCTTATTGAAAACAAGTAGTCTGAAAAATTAAAGTAGAACAGTGTATAGTACATATAGATTTAAATACATGCGCTTATATATATATATACATTCAAATATAACATATACATTATAATCTGTACAATTTTTTTGACTTCATCTTTTACAACTATAATCTCTCTAATGATATCGTTAACTATTTTGTGTCTCCTTTCTGTGATTGAAAATATTTAAAGACTGTGTTTTCCTCTGTAATAAATGCTTTGAATTAAGACCTGATCATCTTTCTCACTGAAAATGACCAAGTTACTCCCTTTCAAATTTAAGCATCTGGAAATGGAAGAGCTTGGATCCAAGAAACCAGCTATCATGTATTGCCAACCCTGACTCCACTTTGCAAAATACTCTAAGACGCTATGCTTTCTTAAAAATCATTCAAAAATGCTATATGGTAGTGCAAAGCGCTAGTTCCAGTGTTCGCATGATTGATCCTTAGTCAGGTGAGGACAAGACTTAACAGACCAGGACGTAACACATAGTTGCAGGTCGAGAACAACCTAGTTACATGGATGTGCACTGATGGCCCCAAACAGTGTGCAACAGTAAGAAATGACTGTCTGAGAGCAGTGGGGCTCATGTAACTTCTCTGCTCTTTGACACCCCTTATTCATCCCTATTTAAAAACTGTTATTATTTATATAACAAAGCACCAGGACCTGTATTAATGTACACTGGAGCAGTAAAAGTAGGGTGTGAGAAACACGGACGCAGGAGCCAATGACAGCCTGTATACACGGCCCACTGTAAATGGGCTAGTGTCAGCATAGACTCGTCTTGAATGCATACTCTATTATCCATGTTAAAGTGACCCACAGAGTAATGTAGGGCTGTGGGTGAAGCTTGGTGGTAGGGTCCTTGCCAAGCATGCACAAGTCCCTGGTTTTCATCCTCAGAAAAACCGAAAATGTGAAGTCATGTGACAGTCTATGTCAAATCTCTGCTCTTAGTAGAGACCTTGCTGGGGGCCACTGAATGGGGGTTTTTGTTGCTGTTGTTGTTTTATTTTTTTACAATTGGGAATGATCTTGGCCCTTGACTAGCTTTCTGGAACCCAGAGCAGAAGTTAACAGACTTGCCCAAACAGGCTCCTCAGGACTACAGAATCTGATGTGTCCATACTGAACTATGTTCCAGCATGCTTCTCTGTCCCGTCATATGTACAGTAGGAGACAGCATCTATAGCCATAGAAGGATAATCTCCACCTCTGGACCAGACTCTTAAGAAAAACCTCCCACCACAGTGCCAAAATCTCTTGACCATGGGGCTGAGATGTGTATATTGATGCTGTATTCTTAGAGTAAAATATCTGTCTCTAGGAAAGATGATCTGTTACAGATCCATGGCATGGACACACTAACTATAAGCATGACTGACATGCTGATCTCTGTACACCCCCTCAAGGATCCACAGTAGCACAGAGTGGCGGGGGCTCCTCAGCCCCCCAGAGGAAGTGCCATTCTGAGCTCTTAGTGCCTGTCAGCCCTTGGGTGGTAGCTAGTCCAAGCGAAGCCTTCCACACCTATCAGCAGAACTGTTCCATGAGCTCTGCTTTGATCTGGGCAAACCCCACACTTACAGCCATAAATGCATTGGCACTGAGAGGGACTGCTGAGGATGTGGCACTCCAGGTGTGGCTTTATCTGGCACTCCACCGGCTCAGCTATTTAGGCCTAGTCTTCTCCATTGGCTTGAAGCTCCCTCTGTTCACACCATCTTGGGTAACACATCACATTATTCTTCCTTATAAAAACAAATAAACTCAAATGAGCATTCAGGGTCAGGTCAGCCCTCTGAACATCTCCGTCTTCCCCTCTGATTTATGTGCCACAGTTTTTCATCCCACCCCAAAAGCCTCCCGGACTCTCAACTGAGAACTGGCCAGATGCCTTCCTTCACTCCTCAGCCTGCCCACCTTCCTCACTTCTGCAGATGTACACAGTCCCCAGGAGGCTCAGCCTGCTGGCCATCACTGAGTCACCGAAAAGACAGTACCGCAGTACCTTGCACTACCCTCCATCAGCTACAGCCGCGAGTCAAGCCACTGTACCCTTCTCTTCCCACCCTGCAGGAAAATCAGCTGTCCTGAAAGGCTGGACCAAAAGGAAAAACAAATGTTTCTGCACTTAACCGGCTCCCCTCTGACCCAGTGCGTCTGAAATTTAGACAGTTCTGCAGAACAAGGAGCTGCACACATTAGTTCCTAGGCGACTCTGCTGCTCATAGCAGCTGGTTTCTAAAAGAAAACAAACTCCAATCCACTTCAAAGCAACACTGCCCAAGTTTAAAACTCTGGTCAAAAAGGAAAGCATATAACTCAAGAAGGCATCGCATGTTTTATAAGTGAGTGTGGGGACAGAGTGTCAGAAATGGTAAGGCCCCTGAGCAACCCAGCTGGGAAGCTGGTGACTAAACTCAGTAGTTGTCTCTTCCATTTCTCAACCCTACCTGCAAGAGCGAGCCTTCTTGACTTCAACCCCCACATTACAGACTACAGTCCCTTGCAATAAATTGACAGCCTGGTCATTTTAAAGCACGTTGTGCAAGATGCAGAGAGAGTTTTCAGAAGAAAAAAAAAAACTAGAGTTAGAGTTTCCGCTAACACAGACAGAACGGGGAAATGGAAAGCCTTATGAGAACCGAGGGCTGCTGTCTGTCGTGGACAGCAGTTGTGATGCATACGTCTACACTGACGTATACCATAGGGCTCTTTTTTTCTGTTATAATCTGTTTATTGGGTGATTTAGCCAGAGAACCTTATATAACACATTTCAGTTTTGAATGTAACAACATGCATGGCATTGCACTCATATAAAATTCAGACTCCCCACAGCACGTCCCATGGGCCGCCCCTGATCATGCCTCCTTGCAAGGTTTCTATATAAGTGATGCAAAAACAGGTGCCACCACTGGCAATAGTGGAAAGAAGAATCCAGTCATTGGTTTTAACCTCTCTGCACACTGTACAGCATACTACGCTACAAATGCAGGGACTGAAGAAAATCATTGCCTCCTGATTGTAAAACATCGCAGGGGGCTGAGCTTCAGGACAGGGGACAGGAGTCCAGTTTTCTAAGACCAAACCCATGTGAGTTCACTTCAGTCTTCCAGGACATAGTACAGGGACACCACCTCCTGCCTCTGCGCTGGAGTACTGTGTGCACGACCCTCGCAGCTGATTTCCTTAACAAAGAAGCAGCAGCAACCGCACTGCCTGTCTGGCCAGTAAGCACATAATAGCACCGCCACAGCTGAGGACCTTCCATTCATTCTAGCTCAACAAACAGTGTTATTATATAATGAATGAGTCTTCCCCGCGAACCCTGCGACTGGGAAAAGCAGCACTTTCTGCATAGTTTAAACCAGTCTTCAAGGGGCAGTTACCCCCTCACGAATCAAACGTGGCCCTGGTCATACGGAAAGCCCAAGAACCTATTCTCGTAGGTGGCTTCGCTATCAAGTTCATTTCCCTCTTGCTTGACAATAAATAATTTCAGTTAGCTGTAAACTACACAGAGAACACCCAGCTGCCAGCAAGCACCCCGATGCTGTTAGCTTTCAGCTCCATGTTTCCTGCGATGCCTAAGAAACAGGAGGGGGGAATGGGAGGAGGAAGAGGAGGGGAGGGGGAACCGGCCATCTATGAAATACTTACAGCCTCCGAGTCTTCAACTCCATGCAGGTACAAATTGTCATACATGGAGGTCTGATAATCCACAGCACCTCTTTTAAGGCAAAAACAATATTCTGCAGAAACCACAGCTAGAGCTAAAAAAGAAAAGGCCTCTTTGGAAGAACTGCGCCTGCCTTATCAATCCCTGTGAATTTACCAGGCAAGCTGCTATTCATTCACATCACACAGGGTGAGGTTATCCCCAGAGGCAGTTCAGACCTGGCATTTTATCTGCCTCCCCAATACAGAGCATAAAAAGCAAAAGCCTTCCTCAACCACAGACTGGTGACAGAGCTAGGAAAGCGGCCTCTGATTGGCTCGGCTTCCCTGCTTCAGTCAGCTGAAGAGCGTTCCCTGGGAGAGTGGAGGGCGACTCTGAGCATCCTATCCAGCATAGAGATGCTTCCTGTTTCGCCCGTATCACTAGTTCTACAGCGAACGCTTAGCAATATGGAAAAGGCCGTTTGAATGTTTAGAAAGGAGGCTACTAGATACTCAGAATGCAGCCACTCACCCTCTTGATTCAATGGGAGGAGGGAGCCGAGCAGAGATTTCATTTTTGACTATTCCTAAAGACACGCATGCAGATACCAATCTCTACCCAGCACCTGTACTTTGCAGAGGTGATTTAAGTTACAAGGACACTAAGTCACACAGAAAATCTGAATCTCAGTGAAGGTAAGTGGACAGAATACAAATGGAAAGATGTGCGGCATTTCTACAGGAAAAGTTTTCAATATTTTCACCAGTGTCTCCCTCTGCCTTACTGGCAAGATAACACCCCTCTGTCACTAGTGAAGTCTGGAGAGGAAGCCAAAAACCTCCCCACTTTTAGGTGCAAAATTGAACATTCTTTTAATTCAATTTGTTTAACACTCGTCTTTAAGTGACGACTAAGTTTTTGCTAGAACTCTTCATCTGCTTCCTGTACCTAAACCTTCAACAGTCCAGAACAGCATTGATCATTCCCCACAACTCACACAGGAATGTCCAACTCCCTCCCCCTGCTCCCACACCATACTATGGGGTCACCTGGGATGGAGTTCCTCCACTTACTTATGGCTCTCTGCTCACCAGTGATGGATTGCAACCTGAACCAGGAAAATCTACAGCTCCCTCCAAAAAGAACCTAGTTAAATTCGGAAAGAAACTAGTGAGGGGTAAACAACATCATCTAGAGAAGCTATGCTGGGGTAAGAAGTAACCCAGACACTCCGCATCAGCTTGGCCACTAACTTGCCAGCTGACCTGGGCCAGTCAGTCATCGCCTCTGTGGCCTTTAGTTTCTTCAGCTGGGGCACTGAGGAAAGAAGGAACTCAGAGAAAGGACTTTGCAGATCTAAAGTGCAATATAAACACTTACCAGTGACAACCCTGCTTTGTCAGCCAGAAGGCATTGGCTGTATTTCATGGGAGCTCAGCAAGGAGTCACCCGCCCAGACCTGGGAAAGGAGGTCAGTCTCCCAGGCAGTGTCTCTGAAAAGCCTAAGACCAGAGCAACAAACTGAGTCATCCAAAGTCACCCAAGAGCTACCAGAGCTCAGGATAGCACACCCATTCTTCCAGGTCTGTGATGACCCAACCATTAATGGCTTTCAGTCACACTTGGACATCTCAATACCTAATCACTTTCTAATCTGAAAGATGGCAAGGCGACCCGGGTCCTCCAGACTCCCTAGATGGCAAGTTCACACAGGATGTTGGCTTTGAGTCTGTGCCTTCCCAGAAGACAGCGGGTAGGTGTGCTCCAGAGTCTACACAGAGAATCCTGAGCTGGCTCCACCTGCTGGCCACTGTGTGCTGGTGCAGGACGCTGGCCAGTGGACCACCCAGCTCTCCAGAGCCCCAGACTGCCAGAGGACCGGGTTGGAGGAATTCTAAGCTCAAATCCGTGTGTCAGATTTGGTTGTATTTTAATACAGTATTATTAATTCTTTGATAATTTCATGATGTGTTTTCATCATTCACCTCCAACTCCTCCATCCACCCAGATCCAACTCTCACCCCCCCCAACTTTAGATCCTTGTTTTAATGAGCTTTTTAACTATTGCCATATAATGTTTTAGCCAGAATATACAGAAAGCCAAGGCAAGGTCTTCTTTTTTCTCCTCAAATTCTCCAAGATAGTTCCTTACTTTACTACTTCCACTGAGAGGATAGCCATTTCCTGATTATTGTTAAAGAAGAATCAATGAAAGGGAGAGAAAAGAGGTTGTCTACTTTCAGCCTCGACCAAAATGGGTGAAACACTCCCTGCTGGGAAACTGCAAGGCTCAACTGCTCCCCCACATCTGGCTGCCTCATGCATGCACTACCTACTAGTGCTGACGCAAAGCCCAAAAGGCAGGTTGTAAAGAGCAGGGCCTGCGTCCCCAGCCACTCATTCGGCTGTCTACCATCTGACTCAGGGTGGGCTTGTCAGTACGGAGCTCTGAGTCAAGCACAGCCTCTGTGTTACTCCTTCCAGCCCCACACCCAGCTCAGGAAGGGCAAGGGCAGATGGGTAGCAGGACCAGGCTGCCTCTGCCTGCTTCCCATGAATCAGAGACAAATGCATCGGACTCAGAATCACAAGCCAATAAGGGAGCCCAGAAGCCATCCAATCAAGGCATGTTTCCCACCCAGGAAGGGTCATTTGCTTTCCTCAAAGCCTGTATTCTATATATCTCTTCTTGCCTTGTATTATATGTAACTTAGGGTGTTCTCTTCTTTCCCTGGCCCTGTGCCCACAAATGGCATAACCAGTTTTGCTCTTTCTGCCTCCCGGCCCCCTCCATCCTTTCCCCTCCCCTCTGTCCTCTTCTTTCTTCCGTTACACAGGGTCTCACTTTGCTGCCGAGCTAGCCTCAAACTTGAGATCTCCCTACCCTCGCCTCCTGAGTTCCGGGATTTGAGGCCCACGCTATCACAGTCAATTCTCCTCTCCTCCTCCTGCTCTCCTGTGTGTATATGTGGTATAGGAGTGTGTGTGCACATGTGTGTGCACATGTCTGTGCATATGGAGGCCAAAGGTTAATATTAGCTATCTTCCTCAGCTGTCCACCTTTATTTTTTGAAGAAAGTATGTCTCGCTAGACCTAGAACTCGCCAACTTGGCAGGCCTGACTGGCAGCAAACTTCGGGGACCTACTCTCTCCCCTGCCTCCCAGTACTGGGGTTACAGATACACACTGTATCTTTCACATGGATGCTAAGGACCTGAATTTGGGTTTTTGTGCTTATGTAAAAGAATAAAAGCCATTTCCTCAGCCCCCAACTCACTCCATGATGAAGCTTTCAAGATAAATGAGAGCCAGGGAGCATGTTCCCAAGAGTTACTGGTGAAGTAGAGAAAGGTCACCATGGTGGTGGGGGGTGGGGGGCTGGGGCAGAATCCTGTGCCTGTGCTTTCCTACCTTCTCCTTTGTGAAAAGGATCTAATCAAAAGCCAGTTAGAGGCCAGTGAGGTGGTGTAGAGGGTAAAGGTGCCTGCACTACATGCTGAAAAACCTAGGTTCAATCCTCAGGTAAAGTGGGCAGGAGAAAACTAATTTCCAGAGAAAACTAATTTCCACAAAGGGTCCTCTGACCTAGGCATGCATGTGTGCCCCCCCCACACACACACAATAATAAAAACTAAATTTGAAAAGCCATTTGGTCACCCATAAGCTGAGAGCTACAAACTGAACAACAGACTGGGACATCTGCCCCCTTCAGGATTGGAACCTGTCCAACCTACAAATCACCCAAGGTCTCAACCCAGTGTTTGGGTAGATCCCATAGTACAGAAGAACCTTGGTGAGGGACTTGGTTCTGGGAACCCCCAAAGGAGCCCAGGCATCAACAGAAAAAAAGAACTTAGAACTGTAGATGGGAACTGACCAGCTTTGTCCCAAAATGCTCTCTCTGCCTGGGCTTAGAAGTTCCGAAAGTTCTCAAAGCTTCCTATTTCACACCATCTCAAGTCCCCAGCTTTTGATGAAGGAGTGCAGTGAGTCTATCAGGTTCAAGTTCTAAGAGCTAAATTTCAAGGGTACCCCCCAAAGCAAGACGTGCAAAAAAAAAAAAAAACCAAGGATGGGACCCTCATGCTTTTACCCACGAGTTTCCCAGGCTGAAAGGATGACAGAACCACTCCTCCTGGTTTCCCACCTCCAACTAAACTGGGATCACTGGGAAGCCAGGAGGTCAGTCTTGCACTGGTATTTCAGTACCACACCTGCCGCTCACAACTGAGTGGCTTGAAAACCATAGAGCCTACCGCAGAGGCTGCCACAGTGTGAGGGTGCTCTCCCCACCGGGTTTCACCAACACACTTCCTTTTACCTCTCCACACACACACAGTGGCTCACTCAGAAGATTCTACACAAAGGCATCACCTGTATGCGTCTATGTCTACAAATCCTACATGGTTCTGGCAGAGCTTCATCTTGGTGTTTGGCAAATGCCTCAACGGATCCAGTGAGATGAGGAAATGGCAGGGCCCTTACCAAGGCACCTGGTATGGTAAGACACCATTTTTTCCATTTAGTCTTTCTTAGCTACAGACATAGTGATCTATGAGAAGTTACTTTTCTTTACCAAGTGCTGAGCCCTGTGGTTCAGTAAACCCACGGGTTTGTCCGGAGAAGAGAGGACCAGGTATCTTTGCTTTCTATTTGTTTGGTAAGGGTGGTAGAGAGGGACAGAAAAGATGAGTGTAAGGTGATGTGCTATGAGTTGTGGGTAGCCATGAGCAAGATAGTTGGAGCAGTTTTAGAAGCAAAAGGAACTGATACCCAATTATTTTTCAGCCAGATTTCTCAGAAATTTAACTCTTCTAGGCCAACGTAATTATATATTCTATGGCAGGACTCTTCGAGGTCCAGAAAGAGGCTGAGGAATAATGTTTGGACTCAGCAAACCCAGCCTTCCTGTTGGCTCCATGGACTGGAACAGAAGCTCAAGGTCTTTGGCAGTTTAGCCCTGGGAATTATACTGCTATTTCGTCAGTGTCCATGCCTTGCTGGCTGATTTTCTCCTCTTCTCTGCAAGCACTCAAGCACTCCTTTGCCTCTGGAACTGCGTGTGGTATTGCAAGTGTTAATATCATAGCTTTGATGCATCCCTGACTCCCTCAGACAGGTGCAGCAACGTGGCAGAAGGGAGAACAAGAGAAAAACAAAATTTAAAACCAATGACCACAGACATCAGATTCCGCGTCTAGTAATAGTTTGCTCTAAGTCTTCTGAGTTTGTCTTCAGCCTCACTACCCAGGCATGTCCTGGAATCCCTCTGGGCCTCGTCTGTCACTGCAAGGTACCAAATGAGCCCTAGAACTAATGAGCTAATATGTGAACAGCACAGAGGAGGTGGAGTGGACCCATCGGCTTTTGTTTACGGTAGGTAGAAGCAGGGCTGTGAATACTACCACCTGGAAGGCCCATACAGTGCATTGTGGGTAAAGGCAGCCCTTGGGCCACGCACCTGCTTTGGGTGTGTCAGTACCTGCCACTGTGTACCAGGAACACCATGGAGCTGGGAGGGTATGAGGAAGGACTCTGGAATCAGGCTGCCTGCATATCTCAACTGGGCTTCATCCCAACTAGGCAACGCTGAGCTACTTTGACTTTCTGTACCTCGATTTTCTCACTTACAGAACACAGATCAGACCAAGGTTCTTGTGCAGCTCGGAGTATACAATGCTCAGAAGGATGTCAAGCACAACCTCGGTGCTCCACATGCATTGGGCGGCTGCTGCTGTGACTAGTATCACTCTCCGCCTGGGCTCTGCCATTAGCCCATACAACCCTTTGCCTCTGGGGTAGATTTCCTAATATTTGCACCTGATACAGGGCCTGATCCTGTCAATCCCCACATGGGTCCCTGGGCTCAGTCACCAAAGCTGAGACTAGCATCCTGCCTCCTGTTGCCCTACTTAACTGCATGCCAGCTCCTTCCGGCTGCCTACCTGCTTGATCTGGCCTGGCTGACTGCTCCTTATGCTAATGTTGGCATGCTCACAGGCGCTCCTCTACCTCCCAATATTTACCACTCTCTGTGCCTCTGGTGTGCCCTCCTGCTCTCATGTTAATCTCTCCAATTGCTTGGCTTGTTACCTCCACACCCCACCCCGTTGCCCAAAAACACCACCCTCAGGAAAGCCCTGTAACAAACGCTACTGGCAGTCCTATCAAGCGGGCAAGAGGAGAGTGGAAAGGGCTGACGGATACAGAGAGGTCGCGATGAAAAGGCAGACACTGAAAACTCCTAGACACCCCAGGTAAGAATGAATATGTGGACCAGCTCCCCTCTTCCCTGTCACGTTTGATGGCTTCAGGAGAAAATACTTCATAATTCATAAAAGAGTGAGTGAAGGCAAGGTGTATAAAAAAAAATATCTGTGGCCTACTCAACTTGCCAGAAAATGACAGACTCTTCTGTGATTGACATATTACTCAGAATCTCTCACCTTCTCAAATTTCTGCTAGGAAAAAAAAAATTCAATCTCTTGGCAAAAACATTCCATAATGCCACAATTTTCATGAATGCTACATCCATTTATTTTCCAAAATAAACCTAGGAGATTAGCCCATTGGTCTCCTCCCTGTTTCCTACCCATTGCCTAGCCACCGTAAGGAGCGCCCCAGTCCCAGGTTCCAGCTGGCAGTAACTCACTGCTCCTCACAACCACAGTAAAGACTGGGACACTAAGATCAAGACATGGCTATCCCTCCCCCTGGACCAATGCAAAGCCACCTGGAGGACAACAGCTATCCTGGATATACTGAAGCAAGACCTGACCACAGAGATGGCTGCAATCAAGCTCTCGCCTTTCCAGAAACACTGATGAGAAACAGGAAGTCATTGGATTCCTTTATCTGCAAAGATTCAGCAGGAGTGGGAGGCAGGAAGGGAGCAGCCCTGCTCCCTCAGCAAAGCAGAAATGAATCAGCTCCCCAAGTACTACTTGGGGTGGTGCCAAACCCCTTCCACCAACATGGGGCTCCTTTGACCCCAGGATTCCAGGTCTGTTAGGAAGGATAAATGGTTTTGGTTTGGGTTGGGCTTTAATGTGAAATTTTCTGTTTTGTTACTACTTTTAGGTTATATATATATATACACACACACACACACATATATATATATGTGTGTGTGTGTGTGTGTGTGTGTGTGTATATATATATATATATATATATATATATATATATATATACCTTCCCTTTGAGGAAGAGTTTTTCTCTTTGTTTGATAACCAGTCAATGGCAAGGGTCCATACATTCTTATGTGCCGCTGAAAAGCTCTTCCAAAAAATTAAACAAATAAAATCAGATTTTATGGCTCCTATTAAAAATCTTCTAATGCCTTCTCACCATTTTGGAATAAAGACCCAAATTCTGAAAATGGGCTAGCATGGTCCCTGCATTTCTTTTTTTGGAGTTCTCATTCTGCACTCTCTCTCCTGGGCACCAACCCAGCATCCTTGGACACACCAATTTCCATCACCAGCAAGCAGCCTTGTCTATCCTGACCTCTTACTCTGAACTCTACTTCCTCCCACAAGTACACACAGTGAGAATGATGAGTAATGTCTATAACTTGAATGTGATTTCCATGGTGTTTTAGTCAGTGTTCTATTGCTATGAAGAGACACTACGACCACGACAACTATTAGGAAAAAAAGCATTTAACCGCCCCCTAACCCCACCCTCATCCCAGCTTGCTTACAGTTCCAGAGGTTTAGTCCATTATCATCATGGTAAAGAGCATGGTAGCATTCAGGCAGCCATAATGCTAGAAAAGGAGCTGAGAGTTCTATGTCTGGATCCACAGGCAACAGGAAGCGAGAACCACTGGGCCTCACTTGGGTTTTTGAAACCTCAAAGCCCACCCCTAGTGACACACTTCCTCCAACAAGGCCACACCTCCTAATCCCTCCAAAGTAGTGCCACTCCCTGAGAACTAAGCATTCAAACCCATGAACCTATGGGGATCATTCTTTTTTTTTAAAATTAATTAACTAAATGTTTGTTTGTTTGTTTGTTTGTTTGTTTGTTTGTTTGTTTTACATCCTGGCCACAGTTTCCCCTCCCTTCTCTCCTCCCAGTCCCGCCCCCTAACCCCACCCTCATCCCACTCTGTTCCCACCACCACATATGGGAAGAGAGACTGTAGCATTTTAATCATCATCATAGTCCCAGTGCCTAGCATAGCACCTTGTACATGGTCGGTTTTCTAAAAATCTAATAGCTCATGACTGTCTTGAATCCTTGGCCTCACCTGTACCTTGGCTGCCAAAACAGTGCAGTGACCAACAGAACAAGTTCACACAGTAAAATGTGGGCAGTTTGCTTTGACTTGGGCTTTTAGTTTCTTGGTGTGTTTTTTAGCTAAGGAAATCTGAACCATGAGTATCTCTCACCAAATTACCTTTACACCCTAGCTGCAAGGCAGGGGATCTGCTCAGATCCAAATGTTTATAAATCAAATAATCTATGTTTGGCATTGGTGTGCTTTGTTTCAAAGAAAGAATGACCGACAATGTGTCAATGGAAAGTGTTTGGGGAAGGTTATTGTTTGTTGGTTGGGCGGTCAGTTGATAGAGACAAGATCTCAGACGAGAGTTCATCAACTTCCATGTTTCTATGCTTGGCAGCTGATGTCCCCTCTGTCTGAAAGGCTAACCCCTCCACTCTTCCACCCTAGCCCCTGGCCTTTTCTATTTGGTGAACATATTCCTTCCCTACAGTCCAATGTAAATGTCACAAAGACCTCCTCTCACAATTAGATAGTACTTCTATCCCACCACGATCCTCTGCTAAACCCTGACACCCTTTCTGCCTCCATAATCCATGCAGCCTCATCTAGTAGAGACTATGCAGTAAGTATAAAGAGAAGTAAATAAGCTAGGAATTCGTAGGTCAATTTCAGGGCTACTCAGGATTTAGAAAACTAATCATAAGCTGGGGACTTAGCTCTGGGCTGGGCTTGCATGAGTGCGGGCGCTCTTCTTGAGTAGACTAGATGTGCAGACAGGCAACTGGTGGAGGGTGAGTGGGGAGGAATGAGACAGAGACTAGGAGCGTTCCCAAAATGGGATTTTGGAGAAACACTCAGCTGCCTTTGAGAAAGAATGCCACACCACATATTCCTCAAAAGCAAACACTATGTCTTAGGCATCTTCTGAATGCCTTTCACTGACCCAGTGCCTAATACAATAGCATGTAAATAACAGAAGTTAAAAAAAAATTAGAAGAAAGCTAATGAAGGTAGCATGACAGAACTTGCACAAAGGAGCATGGCAAGGAGGGGACTGTGTACCCCAAGTCCTGCCACACTGTGTGCAGCTTTAGGCACCTGGTATGCTAAAACCCCAATGAGAAACAAGAAGATATATCTAAGTCTCACATACTGAGCATTCTAGACCCTTCCTGAAAAGGGACCTAGCTCTTTAAAGTACTGCTAGACACCAATAGGAGCATCTCAGGCAGCTGATCAGTCTTAGTCTTTGGGCTAACTGGACTCAGTGGCTGCCCCTCTCTGGGGTGTCTGAGAGAAGAGTGGTTTGGGCACACTGCTGGGCTCTGATCTCTATTATTGTCTGTGGCAAAGATGACTAAGAGCCCGAGCAGTTCTTTTCCATTTCTTCCACATTACAATAAACCTAAGTCCACGTTCAAGCACATGGTCTCCAAGTAAAACCCCAACTACCTTCCACTGCCTGTGCCACACCAGACATTGACTGTGTTCTAAACAAAAGACTGGGAACACAAGTCACACACACAATGTACACACCACATCCCAAAGAGGATAATGGTGGCACCACATACTCTTTTGCCAGTTCCTTTAGATATGGTGTTGATGAACCGGTCCATGGAGGACCTCACACTAATCATGAAGAGTTAACAGGATAAAGAAACTTCTACATTTTCACTATATCAGGATAAATTCTGGGAGGGTAGGGGATTTTTTGACTGCAGCAACTCAGTTTAACTAAACCAGCCATAAAAACAACCAAAATATATAGGTCAATTAAACAAGAACAAAGGCAATCATAAAAACAGGCCCACAAGACTAATACTGGACTTGGAGAAATGTAACTCACTAGGTTATGTCATATCCTCTAAATTTTCTTTCACTAAATGCTAAAAACATCCCAAAGATGGTCATCAACAGCAAATCCCCAACTGCTCCCCAATCCACATCAGAAATAGAGTGCTGAGCCTATGTATTTTCTAAAACGAAAACAAAATGCTGTGAGCTATACAGAGAGAGAGAGATAGAGAGATAGAGAGAGAGAGACAGAGACAGAGACAGAGACAGAGACAGGAGAGAGACAAAGAGAAGACAGAGACAAAGAGAGGAGAAAGATGGATACTGAAGGAGACAGAGAAAGACGGAGAGAGAGAGAGACAGAGAGATAGACACACATAGAGAGAGAATTTTATAAAGCTCAAATAAATTCAAAGAAGAGCTTCAGCCAGAGCTCTTTAGTAGGTCTCTATAAAGAGAGACAGTGACCACCTTTTAGCAAAGCCCTTGAGGGCTTGCTCGGGGAGATCTGGGTTTTCAGTATCACATCTGTTAATTTCCAGTTTGTTTGGTCATTTCCTCTCCAGTACTAGATGGAACATTTGTTGAGCATGGAGTCCAAACTTTCCTCAAGAGACACAAATGCAAGCAAACTGAATTACTCAATCTAAATTCCAAATCTCCGAAGTGATTCTCACATCAAATATTCAAGAAAAATAACAATAATCTCCATAGAAAATAGTATGAGTTGGAGAAGAAATAACAATTAAGACACAGTTATACTGAGAGAAAATAAATGAGAGTAGACAACATGGCCCAGTAATCCCTTATATGAGCAGGTATGTCTCACAAGCACTAACAAACTACAGGCCTTAATAACACACGTGCTCACACACACCTTTACAAAATTATTTGGCATTGCATTAAAACAGAAAATGAATTTTCACATGTTTAAAAAGGGCAGGCCTAATAATTTAAAATAACCATACCCAAATAAATATTTACCTATTACATGCCTTACGGAAGCTTGGGCTCACTGGATGAATTCTGAATTCTGTGTGGGAGGGAAAGCTATAAATACTGCTTGACCCTCTGATCTTTTATGCCTCAGAAATCTATTTTCTTATAAACTGGGAGAGGCAACCATATCACAATTTTCAAAGCTGGTAGTTTAAACAAATTACTCTAATAGTTCCTTTTAGTTATCTTTTCAACATCAAATTAGGTTTAAATAAATAGGCAACATCACACTATAGCTAAGTGAAAATCAGTAGAGACGCTGCGCCCAATCATAATGCTCCCTGTGGCTCTCTGACCTGCAGGTTCCATGAGCACAGAAGGGCGGCATCAACATGCTTTGAGTGTCAGTATGTAGAGGAAGACACTAACACACACTAATTATCTATTCCAGAAAGTTCAATAACACATTGGTGGGGTTCTCAGAGTGCTCACAGCTGGCATGGGAATAGGAATGCTGTTGGTAAATGTTCAGATTTTCATTGCTTCATGAGAAATTACAAGTGTTTCTCAACTGGTTCCCTTCAAAGCTCTCCACTAAAGTCTTCAATTGAAGGACAGTGTCAGGCAGATGGCCCACGGGGCATCTTACGTGAATAGGAAGCCATTAACCAACACAGCAACTTTAAAATCATTATCCTACCCCCAATTAAATGAGCCAACCATTTAAAACCTGAGGCTCAGAAGGAGAAGTGAGGAGCACACCAGCCTCCTAGCCAGCAGTCCTCCTCCTCCTCTTTGCCCATCAGCTGTGGCTGCGTTCATATGCCATCTAGCTGATCAACGTAAAGTATCAGAAATCATGGAGCACTTCCTGCCATCACACAACCTGACTCTATAAGAGAGTAAGCCCCATGTGGTAGCTCAATGCCAGCACTCAGAAGGCTGAGGCCAGTCTTGGCTACACAGTCAATTGGAGGTTAGCCTGGGCTACATGAGACCCTGCCACAAAAATAAAATAAAAATTAAAACTTTTTTCCTATGTATTTATCTGCCTCATGCCACTTCCTCCACAAATGTCTGTTACCCATGTTTCATTTCGCCTTCCTTGCTACCTGTGACTCAAAGCAATGTAAGCTCTTCTCAGGCCAACTGAAACTCTCCCCACATCTTCTCCTCGTAGACTGACTCCACATAATGAGCTCTCCAATGGCCAACTCTTGCAGAAAATATTTGCCTTTAAAGCACTGACTGGATGTTTCCTTTTAATTATAAAAGTAAAATATGTTTTTGAAGAGGTATTATTGAAAAACCTGAGATAGGCAAGAATGAAATCTGTAGTCTTATTACTGAGAGATGATTATTGTTATTTTGGTATTTTTTTCCATTTCTGTATGCATTTTGTTTTACATTTAGAATGTGCTCTGTGTAAACTTTCATATTCTCTCAATAGCAACATTAGCATATCCTCATGTTATTAAAACCTCCTAATAAACATCATGTATCAAAATTCTATAACATATTATATATGGCATGCTGTGCTGTTCCATTGTTTTAAATATAAAAATGTTGGAATTAGACTAGTCTGCAATTCAGATAATTGTCCTGGGCCATATTCCCAGATATTCTTTGGCCAAAGATTAGGAGCATTTTAAGCCTCTTGGTCACACTGCCAAATTCTGTATGCAAAAATGGTACCAATTTACAGACCTATTAGCTCAATGTGAAGGTCTACGCATAGCCCTATTACCTACCAGCTATGAGTGGAGGGTACAGGTCTAATTTTTTCAATCTTAAAATTACAACTACTTTTGCATTATATTTGACATTTTTTATTGAGTAAATTTGTTTTTTAGGGTCTAATTTTTAAACTGTTGACTTGCTATGGAATAAATCTCATGCTACGGTAGTTCTCATTTTCATTCTTGCTAATGAATAAACAAATGTGAATATACACAATATTTTTATAAGTATGGTTAACTTAGTTTCTCTGAGTAAGGAATTTCCACATCTACATACTAGAGACTTCAATGGACTGCAATCGCTTTCTAGAAACATACAGAAACAGCATTTCAGGGCCAGCAGACATGACAGATTAGAGTTGCTTATGGAGATATTTAAAACTCTACTTGTACTCCAGAAACTCAAAATACTAAAGGCTGTATAATCCATATTTTTCTGAAGTTAAAAAAAAAAGCTACTCTACTAGACATGTACTGAGAAGCCACTGGATTTCAATTACACTAGCTAGATATCATACTCATTAAAGGAAGGGGCATGCAACTTTCAACAAATAAACAAGACATTTTTTTTCTTCCCAAAAGTATAATTTTGCTCCACAGTTCTTCCCTTACATCCATGAAGCAACTTGTTCATCCTGTGATGTCGCCTTTACCAGGGTGATAGAACCTTGATCAAGGCTGTTAGTCTCATTTCTAAGAATGTTCTTCCTTTACAGGAAAAGGAAGTAATCTAAACAGCGATGCACCCAGCATTTAGCTCAAGTGTTGACACAATATACGATGAACACCTGGTATGAATTTTCAAACTGCCACTTCTTTCCATTCAGAGACTCATCTGCAGTCTATAGGCCAGGGATATGAGTCCTTACTATTTGCTGATTTACAGCAAAGTTTACAAAAACACGAAACCACAGCTGCCTCTCCAACCAACCTTGAATCCCATACCCATCTTCAGACTGCCAATTGTGGCCCTTGTTAAGCACGCTGGAACCGTCTGTGGCTGTTGAAGGTAATGTTATATCCAGCATAATCAACCTGAAATGGCAGGGGCTTACCTCTGTTCACGCTTGAAAGTGGGTTATCTAATACTCCAAAGGAGATGATGGGAAGTGGGTAGACAAGAAAGTTATCTGCATATCAACAGTGGCATAATCCATTGAGCTAAGATCTACTAGCCTAAGGAAAGCCCAGGTCAATAAGGTTCCCTTATCGGCGCTTGAACAGGAGTGGCAGGTGCAGACACTCCCCCCCCATTAGATGGGGTTGTGGGGAGGTTACAGGACAGGATCATGACAAGTCTAAATGAACTGTTGTCAACTGGGCACAGAGGCTCTTCAAGAGTTCTTTTCATGTTTGTTCCTTTTCCGCTCGGGTGCTGAATGTGGCCACTCCCTACCACCACAGAGCCCATCCTGGCAGAGACTTAGAAGAAAAGTGCGGGCACCCTGCTTGTGAGGTAACTGTGGGGTCAGAGGGGATGGAAAAGCCAAAGTCCTTGACGAATCTGCTACTGAAAAGCATTTGATTTCCCAGCAAGAAAAGCAAGGTACAGGTTTTACTTTGGTAAAATTGGGGTTCATATGAATTCTTGCATCCTTTCTGGAAATCACTACCATCCTCATCATTACTATGCCAAACAACTTGGGCCCTTGGTAAGAATTAACTGACAGTGATGGATAGGCTATTTGAACTTGAAAAATTAAATCTTCATGTGGTAATAAATATTCTTTATGGCATACAACTGCAGTCCAGGGGGTACTTCAACTGCCTGGCTTGGCTGAATCCAGAGTACAGTTGAAGTGGACACTCTGTCTCGCTCTGTTCATCCCTCTCTGGGGACTACTTTGCCTGACTTTGGATTGTTTCTTCCACGGACATCACCCTCAAAAAAGCCTCAGGACAGAAAAACGGAGATGTTACTGAGCACAATCAGCTGTGGTGACGCATCCCAGAGACAGTGACTCTCTTGCTGCTTTGAGCTAAATTAAAGAAAAAGAAGGCGTTATTAGCAAATGCACCAGCTCCGGTGCCTGGAACTCACAAACAGGACACACACCCCAAACTGTAGTCACAAGGTCGCACCTTCACACCTCAGCACCAGCAAGTGTCACTGCAAATCTCCACACCAGCACTTTCGCTCTTCCCCCTTCATTTTACTTTCTAAATTTAGTGCCATTTCAGATGCTGCTAACTCAGATAACTGAGTAAGTATGCGCAGGAGAGTGAATCACGGATCTGATGAGGTCCACCAACCTCAATCTCTCCCCTTTTCTAGATTTCCATTTATAGTGACAACGTCTCTGTCACCATGCAACACCCATCTTCTGCTCATACAATTTTTGCTAAAGACATCTCTTTACACATATCCATTAGAGACTCGCCTTCTCTTTTAAAATTCTGAGTCCACAAAATCTTTTTTAAATGTTCTCTTCCTTACTAAATAATTTATTACCAACTGAAATGCAGCCATATGAAAGACTACATGATAAGGATACAGTTAAAACAATCTGGAAATCAGAGTGAATTAAAATCTTCCTCAGAATTTATTGGAGTTGATAACCTGCAAATTAATGTTACCATGTAAATTTTTTCCCCGAACGAAGTCAAAGATGACAATGGACAGCATCAAAGAGACACACAAACCTGGCTTTGTATCCAAGGATAGCTCTCTCAATGCTTTCTCAGTCACTCATCTTTCTCAGTTCTTACCCCACTGATGCCCCCAGGCCTTAACCTCCTCTGATTTGACTGAGCACATGAGTCTTTCTTATTTCACCAACACTCACATAGAATTAAAACCCTTTTCCATGCTGTGCTGAGGCGGCTAACAGATGGAAGAAATCCCAAACTACTCAGATTACCCAGGGTACAGACCACCTCAGGCCTCCTTCTCACATTAGTCAGTTTGGGCTGTTATCAAAAATTACTGTAAACCAGAAGGTTAAAAAGGCAAAGACTCAGCTAAGGGGTGGTGCCATATGGCTTTAATCCCAGCATTCCAGAAGCAGAAGCAGGCAGATCTCTGAGTTAGAGGCTAGCCTGGTCTACGGAGCAAGTTCCAGGGCAGGCAGCACTACAAAGAGAAACCCTGTCTCAAACAAACAAATAAAAAGCAAAGACTTATTTCTCTCATCTTTGGAGACAGAGACCAAGATGGGGGCACCCCCATATTTGGTGTCTTGTTTTCGGGTACGCAAAGGCACGACTGGCAGTTTGAACTTGGGTGTGGGACTCAAGGTAGGTGCAGGGCCACTTGCAGTTTCACGTTTTTGTAAACTTCACTGGACACTAGCAAATAACAGGGCCCACAATCCCTGGCCCATGGACTGCAGACGCCTCTCTGCATTGAAAGAAGTGATAGTTTGGAAATCCACACCAGGCACCCACTGTACCTTATCCTTGTGCCCCCCCCCCCAGGGTACAGACAGGAGGCTCTGATTTCTCTACCTCTTCTCACAAGGACACTAATCCCTCCTATTTATTTGTTTGGTTGTTAAACTCTCTATCTATCTGTCTATCTGTCTATCTATCTATCTATCTATCTATCCATCTATCTATCTGTCAATCTATCTATTTATTTTAGGTAAGGCCCAGGCTACCCCAGAATTCACCATATCGCCTAGCTAGTTTTGAACTTGAGATAATCCTTCTGCATCAGCCTCTTAAGTGATGGGATTTAGATGTAAAAGTGGGTGCAGACATTAATGCCATCTTGAAGTTCCAGCCTCATGGCCTCATTACATCCCAAGGTCCCCACTCCAAATGCCATCACACTGGACATGAAGACTTCAATGTCCAACTTTCCAGGATGACACAAACATTCAGCCCAAAAGAACTTCCCAGCACTCCATCCACGTCTGTCCTCAGTTTTTCCCTCTGTCCACAGGAATCTTCACCGGTCTTTTTACCTCTTATATCTCCTTTTGCCATTAATGACAATTATAGGACATGAACATAACAGTCAACTTCCTGTTTGGCCCGGAAGACTAGGCCTCTTTCCACTCCATTCTGTCAGAGAAGTCTCCTCCTCCTTCTCTGTCTGATCTTCCCTGAGTTCAGAACCCCACATCTGTAGCCTCCACATAAACCTGCTTCCACATGCTCTCTTGACTACAACCTTCTCTCCTTGCTGCAAGCCACACTTAAGCATATAAGTATGCCAATACCCCATTAATCTTAAACACCAACCACTTTTCTCTGGCCTCCCTTTCCAGCCTTAAACCTGTGTCCACCTGTCCTTCACAGCCCATATCCATAGCCCATAGGTAGAGTGTATCTATCCCCAACCCTGGCCCCAATCCTTCATTTCTTCTAGACTCTTCCCTTATCGTAATCTGGCCTTCTTCTTCACCTCTGACTCAAACAGCTCTTGCCAAGGCCACAGGTGAGCTCAGTCACAGTGTCTAACAGTCCTCACATGGCTCCTGATCATGCCGACCTCCCTTCTCCTGGACATGCTTCTCTTCCTCCATGTCTCTCTGGCTTGGCTTCTACCTCCCTGGTCATTATTTTTCAAGTTCCTTTGTGGGGGCTTCACCTGTGGCCACCTCTCAGATATTTCCAAGGTCTACCTCCCATTACTAACAATCCAAAAACAGATACGCCTAGTCAAATCTGGGGTTCCGAAACCACCTATCTGGCTGCCAGGAGATGCCTCTCCTTTGAGGCCCCACAGCCCAGCTATGTTGCACTCAGCAGGTCCAATAAAAACGTATCACCATTTCTTCAAAGCCCCTGTTTATAACAAAGAATGACATCACCTGCCAGGCTATATGGCTTGGAAATGTGGGACCCATCCTTTACAGCCTTGTTCTGCCTTGCCACTGAACTCCGGGTTGCTAATGGTCACCCTGACTGTGCTCAAACACTTTCTCTTCAACTCCTTCAGTTTAGGATTCCCTGGCTCTTCCCTAGTTCTCACCTCCTTTCTGATCATACTGCAACCCAAAAGTCTTTCTTCGATCTCTACACATGTGCAATGGCACATGTAGATGCACACACATACACACACACACACACACACACACACACACACACACACACACACACACACACACGTAAATGCTATTTTCTAAATTTTAAATTTAAAACATGGTACAGGGATAAAATGCCACTTTCTGGTGGGCCCAGTCTCATCTTTTCCTTGTGGTTTCTCACATGGCCTGCCAGGTCACCCCATGCTGGAATTCCTAAAGCTTATTTAACTGTCCCAGATATCCAAGCACACTGAACATCCTTCCTCAAAAAATGCTCTACCTTTTTCCACATCTTTAAGCTATGTTTCAGTCAGGGTTTCTATCGCTGTGGAGAGACGCCATGACCATGACAACTCTTACAAAGGAAAACATTTGATTGAGGTGGCAGCTTACAGTTCAGAGGTTTAGTCCATTACCATCATGGTAGAGAGCATGGCAGTGTGCAGGCAGAGATGTGCTGGCTACATCTTGATCAGAAGGCAACAGGAAGTGGACTGTGTCACTGGGAGTAACTTGAGCAAAAGAGACCTCAGGGCCCATCCCCACAATGACGCACAGTCCTCAAACAAGGCTACACCTACCCCCAACAAAGCCACACCTCCTAAAAGTACCACTCTCTTTCAGGGCCAATTACCAGAGTACTGACTGCACAGAAAATGCACTCAACATCTCTAACAGAGTTTTGCAAGTTCTGGGACTAAATCTTATCATTGGTGAGAAAATGTGTATTGAACACATTCTAATTCGTTTTACTCTCCAATTCTATCTAACATCATGGGCACACACGACACTGATCCTAAGGAGATACAATTTCAACTGAGCAAGCCAACAGGACAAAGAAAGAGTCGATCTACTACATCACAAGGAGATAGAAAGAATCTAAGGAGCAGCTTCAAAACTGCTCAATGAGATAGCCCGTGTGACCACTGAAACCTTGCTGCTAATATCTGGTTTAAATGTCATTTTAAATGTTGTCTTTTAACTGGGGATGCTGGTTTGTACAGCTATATGGAATGGCATGACCTAGTAAGACTAACTTTGCAATGGTAAGCGTGGACAATGCAAACTATACTAAAACTGCATAGCTAGTCTGTTTATCTTTAAACCTTTCCTTATATCAGAAGGTGTCTAATGGGAGCCTGCCATTCATGATAAGACTCAGATTATCTCCAACACGTGACCGTCATAAAATCCCTTTAGAAAAGGGTGTGGCCTCCAGACACTGGAGGTGAGCCGCTCACCCTCTGCTAACTGACTCAAAGTTCAGCTCCAGGTTAGCCTGGACTCTGAGGACAGCAATTCCATTCTTTGGAGGTCCAGTTTGGCTCTTATTAATCAATAATAGTAGAACCAACACCTGGATTGAGTAGAGCCCAGCCTGGGGAGTCAATCTTCCCTGAAGCTGGTTTGCATAATTCTATGGGGTTCTCAGGGGAGCATCTTCTCACGCTGTCCCCTAAACTACCAGAACAATTGGTTTCCACACTCTGCCCACCTGGAGACACACAGTTGAACAGATCTAACTCTCCACCACATCCTCTTATACATGGTTTGATACAATGGTTCTGCACTGGGAGCAGCCGACAGCTGTCAAACCAGAAAATGTGCCAAGTGGCATGTCAATAACTACAGAGGAGGAATAAAGAAAGAGGTCTTGCTGTCCGATGCAGAGGGCCAGAAAGTCTTTCTCTATTATAACAATAAGCAAGCAATGCCTCTCTCCATCCATTTGTCTGACTTCCAAGTTTAAAGTTTTTAAATTTGAAAAAGTAATCTTTCCAGGAAGTTCAAAAGAAGATTCTGAAAGAAGAGTGGGTATCGGCTCCTTCGTCTTCCTGTGATGGTAGCTGTCAATCTGCCTTCCCTCAGAGCAGAACCGAGAAACAAGACCTTCCAGGAAGATCACAAGCTGCAAGAATGAGGGGGGCAAGAGATGGGATCAAAGAAAGAAGAAAAGCCAACCAAGAGTGCACCACTGTTTACCACAGCATGCTGGCAGGCTTGACCCAGGAGACTTTCCAAGCAACAAGGAAACTGACCTTGAAAGACGACAACAGCCTGAGGCACTTAATCATCAACACTCGTGCCTCACTGGTGGAGAGGAAGGGAACAGTCCTATTTGAGGACAGGCTTGGCTCAAGCAAGCTCCTGTGACTTCCAGGGAGAGCCCTGAGTTCCAGGAGAGAAAGGAAGCAGGCCGCACAAGGAGGAACTGTCTACCTCAGCTGAACTGAAGCGGAAGGTGAGCCAGGAGAGAGGATGCACAAAGCCCCAAGAGCCAGCTTCACCTCAGCGTAAGACTCTTGACTTACTTGTGCATGGTATATGCATGTATGCACATATGTGCAAGTATGTGGACATCAGGATGTCTCCCTCTATCACTCTCCACCTTAGTTTATGAAGTGAGGTCTCTCCCTGTACCTGGAACTCAATATCTCAGCAAGTCTGGTTGGCCAGTGAGCCCCTGAAACCTGCCTGTCTCTGCCCCCACCCAGGGGTGGGATTATAGGTGGGTACCACCATGCCTAGCTATTTATGTGGGAGCTGAGGATCCAAATTCAAGTCTTCATGCTTACCCAGCAAGCCATTCATTCACTGTGTCATCTCCTCAGCCTGGAATAGGACTCTTCATGCTATTGGCGGGAAGGTTTCTTGAGGAAAGGTCTCATGTAGCCCAGGCTGACCATGAATTCCATAGATATCTAAGAATGACCTGGAACTCCCGGTCCTCCAGATACCGACTCCCCGGTTGGTAGGATTGCACGTATGAGCCATCACCTTGCTACATTCCTTCTGTTTAAAAAGCACTTTGCTCTTCCATTTATTCCATTTCCTGCAGGTTTAAGACAGTAATGCCCATTTGTCGCTTGCTTTATTAGTTTATCTTTCAAGAATTCAGAATGAAACATTAGGAAGAGAAAGCATGATCCTGCCCAGCGCCATGATGGACTGAATGGGACAAGGAGACTCTACGGAGGAAAAACAGGCACTATGACGGTGAGCAAATAATGTATGGAGCGGTATGGGAGAGGGGGGTCATTTCCTGCGGACAGAGGAATATCTGAAGAGGTAAAAATGGTGAGGAGTGGGCTGAGGTGGGTGGCTTGATTCCCACCCAGGGCCATGGTAATGTCTGGGCCTGGGCTGCTTCCAGAGCCCACGTCTGTGCTCATGGCCCAGTTGCAGCCACAGTCTATGTTAACATCCACGGCTCCTGACGTTGCCAAAGGCTCTGAGGATGGGGCTGCACAGAGTGGGCCCCGCCCCTCACTGGCTGCAACACTAGGGAGAAGTGGTCCTGCCCCTCACTGGCTGCAGCACTCAGTGGAAAGGGTCCTGTGTCTCACCTGGGCAACACAATAGAGCTGACCCTGTTTGCCGAGGGCATGAACGAGCTGGCCCTGAGAGCGTGAGAATGGGAGATCGAGTCACACCCTTCTCATCTGCCATGTGGTGGTATTGGTGAGGAAAACTTCCCCTCCTTCCCTTGCCCCTCACCATCTGCTGCAGATGGGGGAGCTGACCCACCCCCTCACCAGATGCAGCACTCGGGAGAATGGGCCCTGCACCTCACCTGGGCAGCACAGTAGAGCTGCCACTGCTGGTGTAGGTGCGGGAGAACTGACCCTTCGGGCATGAAAACAAGAGAACCAGTGCTGTGGGATGGTCTGTATGTCAAGTGTGATGCTGATAGGTCAATAAATAAATCACTGATTGGCCAGTGGCCAGGCAGGAAGTATAGGCGGGACAAGGAGGAGAATAAAGCTGGGAAGTGGAAGGCTGAGTCAGAGAGACACTGCCAGCCGCCATGATGAGAAACAGCATGTGAAGATGCCGGTAAGCCACAAGCCATGTGGCAAGGTATAGATTAATGGAAATGGATTAATTTAAGCTGTAAGAACAGTTAGCAAGAAGCCTGCCATGGCCATACAGTTTGTAACCAATATAAGTCTCTGTGTTTACTTGGTTGGGTCTGAGTGGCTGTGGGACTGGCGGGTGATAGAGATTTGTCCTGATTGTGGGCCAGGCAGGAAAACTTTAGCTACAAACCAGTCCAGGGGTGAACTAGCCAGAGCAATGCCAGAGAGCTCACCCTAGTCTTGGGGATGGTGGAGAGCTGGGGCTGACCAACCCTGCAACTACCCAGGCCTAGAACCAGGGCTATGAATTGGCCCACCTCAACATCCACTCCATCTATGATCTGCTGGAGCATGTGAAGGGGCCAGTCCTGCAGATTTCAAAGTTGCAGGATCTCCATGACACAAGGTAACAACAGGATATCCAAGAGGAGTCTCAGTGAAGGTCCAGTAGCAGAAACCAGAGGCCTCAAACCAGACCAAAGACTGCTGTGGGATGTTTTATATGCTGTGAATGTTGCTCTGGTTGGTTGATAAATAAAAAGCTGATTGCCAGTAGCCAGGCAGGAAGTATAGGCGGGGTAAACAGACAAAGATAATTCTGGGAACAGGAAGGCTGAGTCAGGAGACACAAGGTCGCCATCCAGGGAGCAACATGTAATGGCACACAAGTAAAGCCACGGAACACATGGCAACATATAGATAAATGAAAATGGGCTGAGTTTGAATGTAAAAGCTAGTCAGTAGTTCGCCTGAGCAAATGGCCAAGCAGTTTTAATTAATATAACTTAATTATATTAAGTGTGTTTATTTAGGTCTGAGTGGCTGTGGACCAGGTGGGACACAGGAAAACTTCAGCTACAAATGACTCTTTGCAATGGACACTTTCAAGTAGAGATACATGGATAAAAGGGTATTTATACTACGTGATCACTGTGTCACACTATAGCTTCCATGATGAGATTTTTTTTTCTCTTAAATTTTATTTTATTTTATTGGGGGGGGGGTTGCAAGGGCAGAGGACAGATAAGAAGAGATGGGAGATGAATGGGATCGAAATGCATGATGTGAAACACACAAAGAATAAATAAAAAGAAAGTTTTTAAAAAGAATGGAACATTAAAGCAACTATAGCGTTGAAGGATTGTTAGTAAAACAAAGAAGAGAAAACAAATACAGTAGCCGCTGGCAGGAACTATTGCCTAGGTGAGTTCTCTGGAAGGATCTGACTTCTCAATACAAAGTTCCTCGTCTCTCCAGAAACATCATGACCACTTCCCGGACCATAATAACAATGGTTCTTGGGCTGTTCAAATGCAAGGCAGCACCCCAAGGAAGCCATGTCCTGGCCATCGGGTCACATCACAGATGCCATGCTTACTCTCACGTCTTACTTCGTTCCAACTGTGACTCACTCTGTCACTCACCCGAGAAGACACTGATGTGCTCGGCATTTAACCGGTGTTAACTGAACATTGAGCATCCTTTGACTGGCTTTCTCTTCTCCACAGTCAGCGTCAAGCCGTGTCACCAAAGAGGTTATGAAAAGATTCCACTTCCTAAATGCTTTTGTAAGCCATGCAAACAGAAAACCTCAGTTCCCTCAACTGTCAAAATGACACCTTCATCAGCTTCCAAATTCAGTAATCACTACCTCGTGCCCACTGGCAGGGCTGAGTGAGTGGATCTCACAAGATTCTCAACTCTGGTACATTCTTCAGTAAGTGTGAGAAATCAGGACAAGAACACCTCTTGAATAAGGTCAGACAGAGTCGGGAAGTCTTTACTCACAAGTGTCCTCTTGTTCAGAAGCACAGTTTTGATATATACCTATATCCAGAAGCACTCTTAGAGACAACATAATTTGTAGATCCTATTTAGGTTTGACTCAGAAAACCCAGATGTACACTTGGAGACAAGAATAGGAGCTTGGGGCCCAGGAGAGACGGTGCTCACAGCAGCAGAGGGAAATTGAGTCAAACTCGATAGTTTGTAGGAGAAAGGGGACACAGTACAAAGGGACCAATGTTAGGTGACAATTATGCAGGCCAAGTAAAAGACAAAGGACAAGAGGGACCAAGGAAGGAATCAGAGAAAAAGACTAGGTCTAAAGGCTACTTTACAGAGAGAGAGAGAGAGAGAGAGAGAGAGAGAGAGAGAGAGAGAGAGAGAGAGAGAAGCTAGGGACCATTTTTATAGACGAAATGAGTTGATAAATCCAAAGGAATGTATCTGAGCACAAACAGGCTAGCAAGCCAAATGTTCTGACGATACAGATTCCATTTCTACCTGTGATCGAGAAAAGGGTCTCTGCTCCACGGGATACCTCACAGGATCTTAGTACAGACTAGCAAAAAGGACATTCAAACCCTTAGGAGTTTTGTGCCCAAGGAAAAACAGGAAGCCGACTTAGACCCGAAGCCCACATGCTGATCAAACAAAGAATTAGATAAATTTGCAGAAACTGGCTGGAATGTCTGCCAAAGTTTATCCTCAACAAAACACATTCTAAAGTACTGCTGGCCCTCTGAGTTGGCAGCCATGAGTGCCGAGAGGTTGGCAAGCATTGGTGCCAAGGAAACTGCCCAAGTGACTCTCCCTTAGACACATACCAGGAGTGCTCTTCAGTCCCCTGTGTAACAGAAACTTTAAAATGTGCTTTGAAAACCCTCAGGCTGTCAGGCTAGTGAAACTCCACCGCAAGGCCAAGGTCACTGTGAGGTCAGATGAGAACACATCCCTCATGGACTATTTGAGTGTACAAACTGCGACTGAGAGCTGTTCAAAGACCCGCTTAACACAAAGGGAAGGCTAATAACTATCTTAATACGCATTAGCCAAAAAAAAAAAAGCCTTTGAGTTTATACACACATGCCAGCAGCATTCCCAAGTCCACATCCTGAAAGAGCCTGGCCTCGGAGCTGTGTATGCCACCCACCCAACTATTGGTGGTTGGTTCCTGGGATACAGAAAAATTGTCCTTGAACCGGCTTATTTAAATATTAGTGTCCCCAAGAAGGCTTATAGCTACCAAATTATTGGAGCGCTGACCTCTCAAAGAAGTTCAAAGTCTGCCAGAGGGGCAGCTGCTTTTCCTTCTACAGTCCGAGCAGGTCCTCATTCAGAAGACTGCCTTCATTTTGTGTGTGTGTGTGTGTGTGTGTGTGTGTGTGTGTGTGTGTGTGTGTGTGTGTGTTCACATGGTGAGGGGCACACTTGCTCATGAGGTCTCATGCGAAGGCTACAGGTCAACACTGGATCTCCATCTATCACCCTCCATCTTGTTTTTGTTGTTATTTGAATGACTTTTCAGTGTTTTTGATTGAGATAGAATATATCAATCACTTCCCCATCCTTTTTGTTCTCTCTACCCCCTACCAAGTATCCTCCCCTGAGTCCCTCCGAGACCCCCCACTCTTAAGTTGACAGCTTTTCTCTTTGATCATATTTGTTTCACACACACACACACACACACACACACACACACACACACACACACACACATAAAATCTGCTGAATCCATTTTTTTGTTGTTTGTAGTTTCAGGGCTGACTGCTCTCATTGGACAACCAATGAGGGAGCTCATCCCTGGGAGAGGATAATTCTCCTCCCCATAGTCAATAATTGCCTGTAGTTCTTTTGTCTAGGAGTGGGACTCTGCAAAAATTTCCCCTTTCCACATTAATATGCCCATTGATATTACTCCTTCCATCTTATTTTTTTGAGACAGGTTCTCCCACTGAAGCTGGAGCTCACAATTTCAGGAGGACCAGATTTTCCAGGGAGCCCCAAGGACCTGCCTGTTGATGTGATCCCTCCCCACGGTGCTGCCAGACCCAGCTTCTACAGATTCTGGGGATTCAAACTCAGGTCATGATGCTGGCATGACAAGAACCTTATGCCCTGAGCCACCTCCCCAGCCAGTTTTCTTTCTCTCCACTGATTCCAGCCCCAGAAATGTCCCTGGGTTCAAGGAAGGCACTGCGATGAAATGCTAGCATGGAACGTAAAACTGCACCTACTTACAACCCCACCACAGCCTGAATAACACAACACAGCATTCACGTCTTCTACGTGTCTACTGAAGTCAGATCAAATATAGCAAATCAAGACTCATCTCCCATGTGTTCATTTGGCTGTCACTGTCAAGACCTTCACGAACTGCCCAGACAGCCACAGATTGATACAGCCACTGTATCTTGGAGGTTCAGAACCGAGGACCCAGAAGCCCTTGGTACTAATGCTGGGTCAGCCTACAACTTGCCAAGTGACCTTACTTACTCCTCCTGGCTTTCTTTCTCTCTCTCTCTCTCTCTTTTTCCATCTGCAAACTGAAGAATGTTGGTAACTCAAAATAAATAGCCCGGTGTCCACTCTCTCCACAGACGTTTCCCCTTTCTTTCTGACCTTGGAGCTGAGCAAACCTGACAACCCTTTCCAACAATAATGAATGTTTTTCTCATTTCTTTGATTTCCTTGCTCTTGAATAGCAGCCGTTTCCAAGACTGAAATGCCCAAAGGTGTTGGAGAGACGGAGTCATAGAAAATCTCAGCACAACCAGGCAGGGGAGAAGAAGGAAGAAGCCCAGTTTTCCCACTGGCATCTGGTACTTGTTAGTGGTCTAGAAAAATACCATAGAGCTAGTCTCTAGAGGCGATTCATACCAATAACTGAAGAAGCAGACGCCATGGGGTTTAAAGGCCAAGAGCGTCTTAATTTCCGTTTGTCTGTGTCTTAGTTAGGGTTTCTATTGCTGCAATGAAACACCATGACCAAAATCAAATCGGGGAGGAAAGGGTTTATCTGGCTTTCACTTCCAAATTACTGTTCATCATTAAAGGAAGTCAGGACAGGAACTCAAACGGAGTGGGAACCTGGAGGCAGGAGCGGATGCAGAGGCCATGGAGGGGTGCTGCTTATTGGCTTGCTCTCTATGGCTTGCTCAGTCTGATTTCTTATAGAACCCAGGACCACCAGCCCAGGGATGGCCCCACCCTCATCAATCACTACTTAAAAAAATGTCCTACAGGCTTGCCTGCAGCCAGATCTTATGGAGGCATTTTCTCACCTGAAGCTCCCTCCTCTTAGATGACTCTAGCTTATGTCAAGTTGACATAAAACTAGCCAACATAGTCTTCTGTCTCCTTATGACTGGTTCTCACATAGTTCAGACTGGTCCTCTTGCCTCCACTTCAAAACTGCTGGGGATGGAGGCATGTGCCCCTAAGGGGTAGTTGCTTTTTTAGTTCTTATTTCCTGAAGCTAATTTCACCATGAGAAATAAGTAACGAAAATACATGCACCCTGTAGTGAGTTGAATAGTGCCTTCTGTCCCCAAAGAAAAATGACTGTATTCAAATCTCTGGAATCCCTAAATGTGACCTAATTTGAGGAAGGGGGGATTTGCAAACTTGACTGAAGTTAAGGATGTGGAAATGAAGGCATCTAGGATTAGGAACAGGTCATAGATGCAGTGTTAAGCATCCTCAGGAGAGAAGACGGAGGATGAAGAAACGCAGAGATGATGGGAAGCTGGAGGCTAGGGTCACGGCGCCATAAGAAGGAAAGGGTGTCAACAGCCCCCAGAAAATGGGCAGAATCTCCTCAACAGCCTTGAAAGGGAGGCAACCCTACTCACAACTGGGTTCGAAACTCGGCGGCCTTCAGAACTGTGAGAAAAGAACTGGTTTTACACCACTGCCTTTGTTCGGATTTGTCAAGAAGCTCAAATACACAGCCCACCCACTCACAGTCAAGTTCCCAAGTCAACTCCTCCTCCGACAAGACTATCCTTCAGGGCTGGGGCACAGGGTAGAGGCAGAGTAAGCTTAGCATGCTCCATGCCCAGTAGCACCACCACATAACCGCTCCCCCTTTTTAACCATCATTTGAGAAAACTGTTCAATATCTTTCAGCTTCATTAATCTATCAATTTGATGCATACAAAAAAATTTTTACCCAAATATCCACATCTCTGTATCTTAACTCGGCCACATATGAACTTGACGGAGTCCCTTAACTACCTTATTTTTAAAATGGGGACCACAGTGTCATTTCATACACCTGAGAGTGAGGAAGGCTAACCAGAAATCAGCCATGTTTGTGGCCCTCATTCTCATTATTTCAGCGCGCATGTGCACACACACACACACACACACACACACACACAGGCCAAGACTATGTCCATCCAGCAGAATGAGTGGGCATGGCTAAGAAACAACTGCCTGAGCCAAATGTGGATTAACAGGATGGTGCAATGGTCAGCACACACACCAGGTCTATAGTCATAGCTGGCCTCTCTCCTGATGTCAGGTCCAGTCTGTGGGAATCCTCAAATATGTTGACAGGAAAGTGGACATCCAGGCTTCCCCTGGGGTGAAGAGCAAGTGGGTAACGTACCCCTTCTCCAAAGTAGGAGGCACTCTGCTGTGGAGTTCTCAAGCCTCACTCCTGTGGAAATGTAAACATACCGCCTGCTTCTCTCCGCCACCTGGTGCCAACGCCAAAGACTCCAAATCAAAAGCAGATTCCTGCTTTTATTCCTGTAGCTTTAGCCTGGGGACAAACGCTGCCATGAGCAGCCTAGCCAATGGAACTAGGTGGGAACTGTGTCTTTTAATTAATTACCCTGACAATCACTCTGAGGACAACTGGCAGCCTCTAGATGGTCTCCTCCAGGTCTCCCAGCATGGCATTCACCTCGGGCAGTTCACACCAGCTCCTTTTGGGGTTTCTAGTCTCCTAATCTAAGTCCATCTTCTGACCTCTTCCAGAAATGCTCCAAAATTTGGTGCACTGAGGACAGTGGTTCCTGTCTCCTTACACCCTTTCCACCCAGCCCAGGACTAAAGGTATGTGTGCTTCCCAGTACTGGGATTAAAGGTGTGTGCCACCACTGCCTGGCCTCCATGTTTAATCTAGTGACTTGTTCTGTTCTCTGACCCTCAGGCAAATTTTATCAGGGTACACCATACATCACCACACACACCAGTCAGGCCCTGTGCCAGCAGACACAACCATTCCACAGTGACTGATCCGGCGGCCTCTCCGTGTGTGGGCTTACAGTCTCTCCTCTGCAGATGTTGCTGGAGGACAGCTAAGGGGTCTTCATGCCTACTGAGTCCCAAGTATTATTCTAAGCACTTTTCATCCCACCTTCCTGAATAGCTCCACAACCTACCTCTAAGTGCCATCAGGACTTGCATTTCACACATTATTGGCTGGAATGCCAAAGGTTAGAGTAATTAACAGCAATCTGGACTCAGGCCCAGGAGGCTGCACTCGGAACACGGCCTAAATCGCCATAATGGCCAGCCTCTGAACAAACTGGGCCTGGCCCAGGAGCCTTGTTGAGGGGAGGTAAAAGGAGAGAATGTTAATGAACCTGGGGGTTACAGCCTGTGCCCCAAGTCAGGTCTGACCACTGTCCTCAATGCACCAATAAAAAGAGACAAATTAAAAGTAAAAAGCAGAAAATGTAACCACATTGGGAAGAGGGACAAAGAGATCTAATGAACCCCCCAAGTCCATCTTTGTCTTTGGGCCTTAAGTGACATCAAAGTTTAAATACGAACATCTAAACAGTCCTGGTCAAGGTGTGGTCCTGCCAGCCATTGGCTCCTCGTTGTCTGGGCCTCATCCTCATCCTGTAAGATGGTCTGAAAAGTTGTTACAACTGTGTGAAATCTCTTCCCAGGAAGACACATCCCCTCCCCCTCACTCTGGGCTATCACCCTTTCCTTCTCCCAGGATGATTCCCATTTCTTTGGGATCCTTGTTTCAACAGTGTGGTAGTCAGACTGGGACACAAGTATATTTCTGCCAGACCAGTTACAACATCAGGAAGGAGCAAAAGGCCCAGATCCCCAAATCCTGCCCTCCAGAGTTAACACTCAAGTTGGGGAGCCAGGTCATGAGCAAAAGCCCCATTAGTTAAGGCGGAATCCATCTAGCCTTTTAAAAACATGAATCCTGGAGTAGCCTTTTAAAAACCATGAGTTCTGCCGGGCGGTGGTGGCGCACACCTTTGATCCCAGCACTCAGGAGGCAGAGCCAGGCAGATCTCTGTGAGTTCAAGGCCAGCCTGGGCTACAGAGTGAGATCCAGGAAAGGCACCAAAGCTACACAGAGAAACCCTGTCTCAAAAAACCAAAAAAATAAAGTAAAGTAAAGTAAAAACATGAGTCCATCAGACTGGGATGCAGGTAAGGAATTCAGGAAGGAGGAGCCGAGGCACTGTTTAGTAAGGTGAGCAGCAGTGGGTGGGCTCACTTCTGGGGAATGATGACAAAATACCAGAGAAACATGAGGCATCATTGTTTTAGATAATTTTGCTTCTATCCAAGTGCACTGGTGGCGGCGTCCAGTCTCAGCTACTCAGGAAGCCGAGGCAGGAGGATGGGTTGAGCCCAGGAGTTTAAGTCTATGCTAGGCAACATACTGAGATCAGAGGACAGCGATCGCTAAGGCTTCTTGTGCTTACTGCATAGCAGGTACCGTTCCAAAACACAGAAAAGGCTTCTGTTATCCTCCAGGGCAATGATCTAAAAAGTGGCTCATGATGCCCAAAGCTTTCACACACAGCGCAAGGCTGCAAAAGAAGCTGTGCTCCACCCTCAAGTAGCTTCAGAAATGCCTGGAAGAAGGCAGGGCAAAGCTGCATCTCACCATCTCCGGGTGCCACACACCTTTTTAAACACAGCTGTTCAGTCCCACCCACAGCTGGCTGGCACGGTAACAATATTTGTTTAAGTGGCAAGATGTTACTTACTCCTTCCTCCCTTTCTGATTGCTTTAAACATTTATGTCAGCACTTCTTCAGTGAATTAGGAATATACATTTTTAAGGAAGATGACTCTTTGTGTCACATCATATGACACAAATTGGAGATACACCTGCTGCGCTTTTTGTCGGCACCTACATCAGCGCTGAGGTGATACAGTGACTGTGCCCTAACATCTGCATTGAAAGATTCTTAAAGTGCTTCCCCAAAAAAAAGTGTTTATTAATGGAATCTATTCATTTTAATTAGAATTCATCTGAACTCAAATAGGCAATATATCCTACTAGATAATTATTACCTTGGCCAAGTTACATAACCTCTGTGTGCTGGATTTTGATGTGTTCAACTTTCTACAACCTATCAAACACACAGAAATAAAATGGAATCCCATGGTTCAAATGTACAGTATGGACATTATTATTATTGCTATTGTTTTCATATTATTATCATTATGGTATGAGAGAGAGATGGAGACATACACACACTCTGTAGCCCAGCCTACCCTGGAACTCACTCTTTAGCTCAGGCTGGTTTCAAACTCACAGCAATCTTCCTGCCTCAACTTCCTGAGTGTTGGGATTTACAGAAATGTGCCACCACCCACAGGATGAAGGTAGATTCTGATTCCCTTCTGGGTGGTGTTGGCAATGACTCGGGATTCAGATGGAAGCCATTTTGATTACATTCAGTGAAGAGGGCTTAAGATTAACGTTAGCAATATTCCTATTGAGATGGCTTAGTATTTGCATTTCGTGAGATTAATATAATATAAAGTCTTCATCTGAATTAATAATACAAAGGAAAGCATCTCAGGGTGACAACTATGTTGTTCCAAATTTTCAAAGTCTGTTCTGTCAGGCCAGTGAGACGGCTCAGGAGTAAAGGCCCTTGCTGTTAAGGCCCATGTGGAGGGAGGAGAAAAGAGACTCCTGCAAATTGTTCTGACCTCCACATGCATGTGGTGGCACACATGTGCCCCACACACACACACACACACTAAATAAACAAATAGAATGTAACTTTAAAAAAGTTCCTTCTGGGAGCAAGAGCCATGGCTCAGCAGTTAAGAGCACTTGCTACTTATGCAGGTACCCAAGTTTGGTGCCCAGCATCTTTGTTGGGCACCTTGCAGCCATCTGTAACCCCAGCTCCAGGGAATCTGATGGCCTCCATGTTTTTGCACTTATGTACACAAAGACACATGCATAATTTAACAATAAAATGAATATTTTTTAAAATTCATTCTGTCAATGAACATGAGGCAAAGCATGCTTTCTAGATTGTTGCTAATCGATTTCAGTCTCCAAGGCCCATAGGAAACACCCCCTTTGGTCTGTGGCTGACATCTTCCTGCTATAGCTCAAAGACATCCATCTGCAGCATTCCCTTCATTTTCTAGATTCTCAGGAAGCTCTCGGCAGCTCTGCTCACACAGCCCCATTTTTCAGTCAGCTCCCAGTACACCTATTATACTTTGCCCTCCTGCCAAAATCAAGGAGGTGAATTCCAGTAAAAGCTCTACATTTTTTCCCCTTGGTCCCCCCACCTTCCTGTTCTACTTTTTTTTTTTTTTTTTTGGTTTTTCGAGACAGGGTTTCTCTGTGTAGCTTTGCGCCTTTCCTGGAACTCACTTGGTAGTCCAGGCTGGCCTCGAACTCACAGAGATCCGCCTGGCTCTGCCTCCCGAGTGCTGGGATTAAAGGCGTGCGCCACCACCGCCCGGCTCTACTTTTGTCCGAGTTACGTGCCATCGTGTTTTAAAGAACTGTCTCTTCGTTTTCTGCCTCGGGTGCACTGGGATTAAAAAAGTGATTTGTCACTGACCTGATCGCATTTAGATCTCGAGAACCCTCAACAAGTTCACAGGAGAGAAAGAAGGTTATGGAGCTGGGAAAGAGGAAAGCCTCACATGACTTGCTCAACTTGACTCTCCTCTGCGGGCACTTGAAGCAGAGTCTGTATATTCTGTAGCCCTGCTCTGAAGCAGTGAGTCTCCTCCACTGAGGGCACCATGAAGCTTCCCCTACCCCTCTCCTTTCCTTTGAAAATAACCAATGACACATATCCCCGCCATGGCCCTCTGCTACCAAGAGGCTCCAGACCCTCTCTCGTCCCTGCCCAGGTCCCCCTTGCTCTCTGATGCCGTTTTCCAGGTCCGTTGCATATATTTGCTGCATTGCCACACGTACTGGCAGTAAAGCCCTAATTATAGCAGTAGTACAATTCATAAGGTCATTCAAAACAGGAAGCCTCCCCTTTCCTACACCTTTTCCCGCCCTCCCTCCCTTCCTCACCCTCCCTATACCAGCCCCCAACCACCACCACCTCCACCCGAGGCCCAATGGTCAACCCTGTCTCTCCCCTCATGCCTTCAGCAGCACATGTAGTTGGTGTAGGAGGAAGCTAACCCCACAAGGAGAGTGGGGTCCCACTAGTAAACAGCCAGCTAAGGCAAGGGTTAGGGTGACACTTGCCAACAGGAAGCCACAGGCAGAGACAGTTGCTTCTGTCACTTTTAAGAAGCACTGGGTGGTGACATCTAGCGGTTCCTGTGTAAATTACTCCTGTAGCGCAGCGCTGTGGAGAATCAGAGAAGAAAGGAACACAGCTTCCAGGAAGTTGGAGTTAATCAGCAGTCTAAGTACACCAGCCACGTCACCCCGGGTTTCTGCTGAGATCATCCTGGCCCTCTCTGCACCTCCATGTCCATAATGGCAGACAGCGGTAACAACTGTGAACGGGGCTGTTAGAGGACACAGGCAAAGTGCTCCAAATGCCCATCATCGGCCTTTACCCCACCTGTCTTTGCTGTATGGCAAACACGATATTTAAGGCACTTGGTGAAACTGCATTCACTCCTACCCTACCGACAGGCCAGGAAGACACGCATCATGTGACTTATGGTCTTGCACGCCCATGACACAGTCTGCCATCCAGGATATGGCAACTTCGAAGACCTTCTGAAGTTCACTATTGCCCAAGCCTATCAGTGGCCTAAGCCACTGGGATCCTGGTTGACTGGGACATGCCCTCCTCGGTTTACCACAGTCACAAACAGCCCTGACACTCTTAAAGTACATCCCCCATGGACGCCGACGGCTGACCACTGAGGACACAAGGCACATGTGCCAGAGATCAATCTTGAGTGCTATTTCTCAGGAGCTGGCCATCTTGGTTTTTAAAAACAGAGTCTCTTATTTAGCCTGGAGCTCTCCAGTTAGACTAGGCTGTCTGGCCAAGGAGCCCCAGGGTTCTGTCTGCCTCTGCCTCCCCAGCACGGGGGTTACATTGACACGCCACCATGCCTGGCTTTTCCATGTGGGGTATGGAGCTCTAACTCAGGTCCCAATGCATTAGTGCTTTACTGCCTGAAACATCTCTCCAAACCCAGTCTGTGACCCTTCTTCATCCTGCCATCTACACAGGAAGGCTGACAGGTGCCTAGTTGACGGTGCTGTTGGAAATGAGTTTACACTTTGGGCATGTCACACTGCCCATGAGCCATGAATGATGCTCTGCCATTGCCACTGTATCTTTTGTCCTGGCAACTCTACCCCTATTATACATTTTGTACATGTGTCCTTTTAAAGCATGTTTTAATAGTGGTAGAATACACACACCGGAAATAGTGCTACTTGAACAATTTTTAAATGTACATTTCAGGGGTATTAACGACATGCACATTTTTGTGCAACTTTCACTGCTGTCCACCTCCAGAATTTTCTCATCTTCCAAGCTGAAACTCTGGACACATTTAACACTAACTCCCCATTCTCTCCTCCCAAGACAATGGCAACCCCCATTTTACTTTCTGTCTCTGAACTCAATACCTCATTGTATTGGCTGGTTTGTGTGTCAACTTGACACAAGCTAGAGTCAAAAGAGGAAGGAGCCTCAGCCGAGGAAATGCCTCCTTGAGATCCAGCTGTAAGGCATTTTCTCATTCAGTGATCAACAGGGGAGGGCCCAGCCTACGGTGGGCGGTGCCATCCCTAGGTGGTTGGTCCTGGGTTCTATAAGAAGGTGGGCTGAGCAAGCCAGGGGAAGCAAGCCAGTAAGCAGCTCCCCTCCACGGCCTCTGCATCAGCTCCTGCCTCCGGGATCCTACCCTGTTTTGAGCTCCTGTCCTGACTTCCTTCAGCGATGAATAGCAACATGGAAGTGTAAGCCTCCTAACAAACCCTCTCCTCCCCAACTTGCCTTTTGGTCACGGTGTTTTGGCACAGCAATAGAAACCCTAAGACACTCACCTATGCCAAATCCTATATACTGGTTCTTTTGTGACTAGATTACTTCTCTTGGAGTATCTTCAGGGATCATTTATATTGTAGTGTATGTCAGAAGCCTTAAAGATGCACAGTAACTTATCATGTGCATGCATTGTGTTTGCTTTGCCTGTTCGTCTGTGAGTGAGTGCTCTAAGTACTCCCTCCCTTCTGGCCCATGTGACCAATGCTGCTATGACCATCACCACACACATGTCTGTTCTGCTGCCGACTTTTAAGTCTTTCGATTTCCACCTAGAAGTCATTCGTGGGCTCACAGAGTAATTCTGTGTTCATTGTGCTGTTACTGCTTTGCAGCAGTCTCTCTAGGTCACACAAACTAGTCTCCAAGTCCTAGGTTCAAACATCATCCAGCTTCAACCTCCCGTGGGGCCGAGTCTACAAGTACATACCTGGTTTTTGTTTTTTTTTTTTTCAGGAATTTGTATTCAATATTTTAAGGGGGAAAATGTGTTCAAGTTTTTGAGGCATTCCCATGCCATTTTCTGAAGTGGTCATGACTTTTGCCTTTCCTTCTTAAAAAAGATTTAATTTTGTGTATGAGTGTTTTGCCTGCATGTATGTAAATGCAACACATAGGTACCATGTGGGTGCTGGGAACCTAAACCAGGTCCTCTGCAAGAGCAGCAAGTGCTCTTAACGACCAAGCCATTGCTTCAGACCCTACCATTTACCTTTCTTTCTTTCTTTCTTCCTTTTTTCTTTTTTTTCTTTTTTGGTTTTTCGAGACAGGGTTTCTCTGTGTAGTTTTAGTGCCTGTCGTGGATCTCGCTCTGTAGACCAGGACGACCTCGAACTCACAGAGATCCACCTGGCTCTGCCTCCCGAGTGCTGGGATTAAAGGCATGTGGCACCATCACCTGGCCCATTTACTTTTCTACCAGTCATGTACAAAAGTCCCAATTTCTCCATGCCCTTGCCAACTGTTCTCATTTTCTTAATAATCGTCATGCTGACAGATATGAAGTACTTACATATACTGTTTCTATCCCGCACTTGCAACTTTATTTCTCCTCTGTGTTTTGTTCTTTCTTGTTTCTCGAAGTCACAAACATCTTGGTGGCAGGCATGCAGCTTACTTACCACTTCACCCTCCACGCTTCCCCAGGCTCTCATTGTGGATCTTTGCCTAAGTGCAGGTAGGGTCTGGCTCCTCAGAGTGAGGTCCTGGCAGAGCGGCTGCACCTGGGAGCTTATTAAAAGCAGAGTCTCCGCCCTCCTGTGAAAGTCCCCAACAAGAGTGCATTTTAACAAGCTCCCCAGAGAATCTTCCAACACTGAGAAGGGTAGAGTGGCCTGCGTGAGACAGGGAAGGCAATGCCCTGTGCCTCCTTTGTTAGGTTCGGCTACTTCACCCATTAGCACTCTGTATTTGTTGGTGGGAAGACTGATGAGGGAGTTTAACATCCCTATGAACATCACCATCCTGCATTTCCCTGAGCCATCAAAGGACATCGCTTTAAAAACCAGCTCAAGCCGGGCGGTGGTGGCGCACGCCTTTAATCCCAGCACTCGGGAGGCAGAGGCAGGCGGATCTTTGTGAGTTCGAGGCCAGCCTGGGCTACAGAGCGAGATCCAGGAAAGGCGCAAAGCTACACAGAGAAACCCTGTCTCGAAAAACCAAAAAAAAAAAACCCAGCTCAAAGCGGGTGGAAAAATAGGACAGAGAAAACTTGTCACAGCCAAAAGTAGCCTAGCAAATGTGACATCTACATATCATGTGGCATCCTGGGTGTGACCTTGGGACAAAAAAGGGGGTGGGGTCACTGGGCTAAAGCGAAGGAAATCTGAATGAAGCATGGTAATGTGTGAATACCACCCATTCATTAATTGTAACAAGTGTGCCGCCAGACTACAGTCAGATGATAATGGGGAAACATCACAGGAACCCTTGGTGAGTCACAACAATTCATGATGGTTCCATAGATCTAAAACTACTCTAAAACTGTAGTTTATCAGGGGTGGGGGCAGAGAATAGGAGGGCATCAAGAAGACCTCAGCTGCAGATATGCACACAGCAACAATTTGTGCTGTCAATGCTCTGCTATAGAAACATGCTGGAGGCGCTGCGGCCCTGGGTTTTCAAGACAGACAGAAAAACACAGTCAGCCACGGGATGCCTTCAGCCCGAAGTCCGTTCAGTCTCCCTCTACAAACATCTGGTATCTAATGGGTGCTCATCTTTTCCCTTTTCCTGCGGTGAGCACTACCTGCTCAGAACCATCAAGAAAAAGGACACAGGGTACAGTGGCACATACTATAAATATGAGGACTGGTAGGCAAAGGCAGGAAGATCTTGAGTTCAAGGCCAACCTGTGCTACATAACAAGACTCTTACGTCAAAAAATAAGTAAGTAGAATAATTAATTTAATGCCGGAGAGAACCGCATACTTTAAGAAATATTCAAGTGACGTCTCATCTACCTTTCCTGGGTTGAAATGTATATTTTTGCAATTCAAATTTTGTCATATCAAGTCTTAAAGCATTGAGGGTCTGGAGAAACACTAAGTGGTTAAGCGTGGGTGCTGCCCTCATAGAGTTCGGTTCCCTGTGCCCACATTGGGCGGCTCATGACCACCTGTTGCTTCAGCTCCAGGATGACTCAATGCCTCTGGCCTCCGAAGGCACCTGTACTCACACGGATGCACCTACCCCCTCCACACACAGAAGTGTAACTTAAAATAATAAAAATCAATCTAGACTAAGAGAAAGCAGGCCCAGCCAATGTGCAGAGTCAGAAGGAATTAAGTTTTCCTGAGCAGCTACTGCATTCAGCCACTAACCCTTCCCATGAGTTCATTAGCTTTAAGTAGAGTTCCCCTCTCTCTCTCTCTCTCTCTCTCTCTCTCTCTCTCTCTCTCTCTCTCTCTCTCTCTCTCTCTCAGCTCTGCAAATAATATTCATTGACTGCATCACATTTTATCTAAACCATTAAGTTAACCTTGTTAAATAAATAGCAATAATAAAGATTATGGCTAGCATTTCTTCTTTTGACTATATTTTAGACACTGTACTACTTATATTACATGTGTTCTTGCATTCCACCCTACAGACCAAGCCTGTGAGGCGGGTGCTATTAATTTTATCCCTTTGAGATACTTGTTCCTCACTTTTAACAGGACACAGTCCGTAGGCTTAACAATCCAGAGTATGGGAAAGATTGTTAAGACTTAAGTTCATTTCAAATTCAGTGGCACAGAAGTGGTGCCACACAGCTACCAGAATGGTGATGTAATATTATCCTGAATTAATAAAAGCATAACATACGCTGAGAGCAGATGCTATGAAACACACTGATTTCAGTGGGAATTTTGTTAAACCTTTAGTGTTCACAACACCAATGAATGGGGGGGGGGGAGTATGACTCTCATTCTAAAGGTGGATAAACCTGAGACTCAGAATAAATAGCCTATGGTCACCCAGCTAGCAAGTGGCAGGGCTGGATTCTGAACCCAATAGTATTTCCTTCCATGAGGATCACTACCCAAGGAAGAATAAAAATGGCCCAGGACTGTGAAAAGTGGGGCTAAGGATTCATACAGTTGTATCTCATGGGCAGAAGCATGCACATTGTAGTGGCATGGACACACACACACACACACACACACACACACACACACACTAAATAAATGTGATTTTTTTTAAATATTAAAGGATAGGACTGGAGAGCTCAGTGGTTAAGAGCCCTTCCTGTGCTTCCAGGGGATCTGAGTTGTGTTCCCAGCACTACACTGGGCTGTTCACAACTACCTGTAACCCCAGCTCCAGGGACCCAACACCTTCTTCTGGCCTCTTGAGGTACCTACACTTTTGTGCACATATCCACACACAGACATGCACATATATACATAATTTTAAAAAAATATATCCTTTTGGGCTGGAGAGATGGCTCAGAGGTTAAGAGCACTGACTGCTCTTCCAGAGGTCCTGAATTCAATTCCTAGCAACCACATGGTGGCTCACAACCATCTATAATGAGATCTGGTGCCCTCTTCTGGTCTGCAGGCATACACGCGGGAAGAAGACTGTATAATAAATAAACAAAAAATTTGTTTATTTATTATGTATACAACATTCTGCCTCCATGTATGCCTGCATGCCAGAAGAGGGCACCAGAGCTCATTATAGATGGAACAAATCTTAAAAAAAAAAAAAAAAAAAAAGAAAAGAAAAAAAAAGCCTTTTTAAAGAGTAGGTATGCAGAATTGATAATGAAAGAGACCACCACACGGCAAAGAATGCGTGGCTGGGAGACAAACTAAGCCCGCGTCTCCTGTCAGGTGCCGGAACAGAAACGACCAAGAAGAGACCAGGAGGAGGCAGCAATCAAGCAGTGGGACCTCGACGTGAGACCTTTTCCCCAGCCCAAAGAAGCCTTCCTGGAACCTCTTGAAGACACCCTTCCAGGCAGGAGTGTAAGACCGACAGACCAACCGACCCACATGCTTCACTCACAGGACCCTGGCCACTCCAAGGGGACCCACTCTCCTTGATATATTGCGGGACGGGCTGGTGCTACGCTTCTGAACAACATCACCATCTACAGACTTCGTCACCATCTACGGACGTCCCAACTCCTCCGGATTATGGAAGGCTTCTCTGTCTCCACAATCACTGTCTCTCTCTTTTCCTTAGTCTCCACATCTCTTTGGGAGCTCAGCTTTCTGCTTAAAAGAGTCAGGCCTTTCCTAAGTGGTTGGGGCAACCCCAGCAGCACCTCACTCCGAGGCCTTGGGATGTGGTAAGTGTTGATCAGACTCTGCCATGTAGACAAAGAACAGTAAAGTCACCTCAGGCAGCAGGTAGGCCAGGGGCAGGCAGGCGGCTTCAGTTTTCTCCTAGGATGGTGTCGCACAGAGCAAAGGGTCCAGGCATAAGTTCATGGCGAATTAAGTCATGCACCTGCCCTGGACCCCACAATTCCCAGTGCTGCTCTGTCCCTTAGCATTGCAAGACAGTTCTCAGGGGGCCTGGACTGGGAGCAATGGCTTTCAGGAACAACTGTAGAGGTGTGCTGGGCACGCAAGACACTGTGTATGATACAAGAGGGATGGGGAAATAGCCAGAGCTCTTCCAGAATGTCCCACAGCACACTAGCCCCACAGGCTGTGTTACCCCTGAGGCATGAACCCCACACGTGTGCTCTGTATCTGTCACTGCAGTGTAACCGGGGTTCATGCAGATAAGACTCCATTTACCCCGGGGACACTTTCCTGGGGCTCTGGGAACTGAGTCACAAGAAAGGTTTCCCTCGGGTCTGGCTGTCTTCCTGTAATAACCTGATGTGTGCGAGCACTCCTATGTCCTTGTTGCATCTCAAGGGCTTAGACAAATAGGCGAGCAGTGCACAGTGAACAAGCTTCAAAAATGTGCTCAGGTCCTGCTCAACCACGCCAATGAACAGCACGCCATGCCTCAGAAATGCCCTTGGTCCGGTGCAGACCTCTTCAGGAGCTTCCTTTGTACTAATAGTTCTGGTGCAACACAGAGAGCCACATTTTCAAATCAATACAAGAAAACTATCCTGGAAAACAGGCTTCTTGGCCATTTTCATCTTCTGAGGGGTTAATGGCTCAGAGAACTAATTATGAAATTAGTCATATAGTCATTATGTTCTACTATGAGAAATTTGCATGCTTAATTTAATTATCCAAACTAATGTTAACCAAGAGGACAGAAACAAGAGGAAGATGTGGGTTGTAAGGTAAAGAATATGCTGTTATCTTTCACAAAGAACCCATTGGTCAAAACCATGAGACCTAGTTTCTCTAACTTTAATATGAAAAGAATGCTAGATTTAGACTATGTGAGTGGGTTTTTTCTGGTGCTGGGGATCAAACCCAGGGCCTTGTATGAGTTAGGGCACATGCTTTACCACGGTGCCACACTATTACTAGTGACAGTGTCCATACTCCACTGGCTTGATACAAGGAATCTAGAAAGGTCCTTGTCCTGAACAGACCATTTCTTTTGCCTCTAAATTCTCTGCTTTTATCATTCATTACTCCCACCACTACCATCTCGAAAACATATATCCTCCATCATGTATAAGCTCTCATGTCTCTGCTACAGAAGATTTCTCACCACAGGGGGGACCCCATGGTCCAGACATGAGGTATGAGCTGTGGGCAAACGGGTATGTAGTCCTGGTAGCAAGTGCATCACTGTACTCTTCTCCAGAACCATAATGACGGGCCAAGTTGTATACTGGGGCTGTTCTGCCATCCAGATCCAAGAGTGAAGGTGATGGGGAGGACCTGCCTCAGTCCCACAACAGGCAGGAAGATGGGTGAGGAATAAACCTTGCCATCGCTGATCCTCTCGGGGGGGGGGGGGGGGGGGAGGGGGGTGTCTGTCAATGGCAGTCAAGCCTTGCTTGTCTTCACCAGTATGACTTGCCATTGTCAGTATCCATAGAAGGCTTTTCCTTTTGCTCATGAGATTCAATTTGAGAGTGGTTTTATGTGGGTTTTTTTTTCCCAAAAGCTATTTATTTACTCAAAAGCATTTTCTTCAGCTGCTCCTAAAAATAAGTTGACTTGCTAACCCGGGAGCTGTGTACGGTTGCTCTCTTCTCTTACTAATTACTATAGTATTAGTCAGAAGCGTCAAAAATACATAGTGCATCTGTTATGAGCAACAAGACAAAACATTGGCTATTTATAGCAAAGTGAGCACGGCAGGGCAGCTTGCTGCTCTCACTGAGAGATACCGGAAGGAGGGGGAGGGACCAACCTACAAACCTGATACAGCCAGTAATGCTATGACAACTCACAAGAATCCCATCCAGAAAATACGTTGCAAAAACTATATATCCTATTACTACAGAAGGAATGAAACCTACATTCTTTCCCTACCCTGAGGAGGCTTCGAAGACCCTACTTTGAATTCAAGTTGCCATAGAAACCGGTGAAACTCAGTAAAGAATTCCATCAATATTCCTGCATAATTTGATGCACGTAGAAGAACCCTTCTCCCTGTCTCAACGCAAAGCCACTACTCTGGATTGAAGTCTTCTGCATGTCTCACAATTTGACATGAAGATTGCTATAAAATATTAAGACTTATAACGGTGATATGCCTTCAAATGTAGACATTTTGCTTTCCAAGAGGTAGGCGCAACTGTCAACATGATGGGGATCCACAGCTGTGCTATGTCAAGCCAGGTCATGACACATCGTTCATGATGCCACACGTGTGTGTTAATTCATGCATGGTCAGGCACCAAGGTGACCGGAAAGGTGTCCTTATATATTAGGTAATAACTTTGCTTTGGGCTAAGCCACAAAAATGATGCTGTAGGTATAGCACGCTCTCTCTAGCACATGAAAGCACAGTAGCTGTCATAGCTAACATTCACTGGGTGCTTATTGCTCTAAATGGTATGTCCTTTAGTAGCACGCCAGCCTCATGAGGTAGGTGTTATTATCATCTCCATTTTACATACAGGGAAACTGGGGAGGAGGGGAGGAGCTTACATACGTTATCCGACACCATTTAGTAGCTAGAGTCGGAGCTGGGATTTTCAGGCGGGCAGCCTATTTCCAGAGTCTGCACTTTCAGCCACTGGCTTTTCCTACTTCCTTGAGCATTTCATGGATTTGTAACTGCGGGTCAAATGGCCTTAATCTAAAAACGCAAATGCAAAATACCCCCAAAACCCAAAATCTCCTGAATGTCAACTGGACTGGCTAGTTTTTATATCAGTTTGACATGGGCTAGAGTCTTTTGGACAGAGGGAACCTCAATTGTGAGAATGCCCTCACCACACTGGCCTGTGGGCAAGCCTGTCAGTGCATTTTCCTGTGATGACTGATGGAGGCGGGCCTATCTCATGGGCAGGTGGTCCGGGATGGCGGAAGAAAGCAGACTGAGCAAGTTTTAAAGAATCAGTCAGTAAGCAGCACGCCTCCATGGTCTTTGCGTCTAACCCTGCCCTGACTTTCTTGGATGATGGACTGTGGAGTGGAGACGTAAGCTAAACAAGCCCTTTCCTTTGCTGAGTTGCTCTTGGCCATGGTATTTTATCATGGCAGCAGAAATTCTGACTAAGACACTAACATAACATCACAAGTGGAAATTCCATATCCTAATTCCAGAGTGAAAAGACTCACTTCAAATGACACATTGCTCTGAAAACCCAGGCACACTACAAACACAGAATGAAATTACCCACAGGCTATTGGGTTTATAAGGTCGCATACAAATCATGAGTGAATTCTGTGTTTAGATTTGGGTCTCATCCCCAAGACATCTCATTATGGACAGGCAAATATTCCAAAATCAGAAATACAAGGCATTTCCATCCCAAGCATCTGTGACTGGCAGAAATTTAAGTTAAGTTTAACTCAGATTAAAGACACAGCTCACTAGCCAAGTGGTGGTGGCTCACACCTTTAATCCCAGCACTTGAGAGGCAGAGCCAGGCAGATCTCTGTGAGTTCAAGGCCAGCCTGGTCTACAGAGTGAGATCCAGGACAGGCACCAAAATTACACAGAGAAACCCTGTCTCAAAAAACAAAAACAAACAAACAAACAAAAAACAGCTCACCACCACTTCATTAATTCTCAAAGCGCAGGGCTCACTGATAACTGAAACCGCTTGATGGAAATGTATGTTCTTGAGCCCTGCACCCAGAAGTTCTGATTCCACATATTCGAGGTGCTGCTCATGCTCATCTGCATTTTTTTTACATCACCTGCAGCAGATTCTGACACGGGTTGGGTTGTTCTACAGAGCACACCCAAAAAATAATAACCTATTCAAACTCAGCTGGAGAGAAGCTACAGAGACGTGACCCAAGCTCCGCAAGCAGTGGGAGCTAAGAAACAGAAAATAGCCTTTTTAAGAATGTCCTCTGGGCAGAGAAGACAGAAAATCAAAACTTTAAAAACAATAAATCTGTTGTGTTTGACCCCTCAGAACTCTCCCCAGACCTTTGACCAAAGTCCATGACTTCTCATTTTACGTGCACTTCTAAACAAAGTCATCCAGGTTTCCAGGCGGCTTGAGACAAGAAGCAAAAGTGGCGAAGGAACACAGGATGTGTTCCTCTGAAGCAGGAGGCAGAGACAGGTGGATCTCTCTGAGTTCAAAGCCAGTCGGGTCTACAAAGCGAGTTCTAGGACATCCAGGGCTACGCAAAGAAACCCTGTCTCGAAAAAACAAACAACAAACAAACCAAGCAGGAATGTGGCCATATTACCTCTTGGCTAGAAGGATTCTGAGAAAACCATTGACCTGTGGCAAAGGAATGGCCGGTGATGGCACTAAGGGGTGCAGGAGGGACTGGTTACTGAGCATGCTGGGTCTTCTGCCAGCCAGAACACGTATGTTGTATGGATGATGGTATAGAGAGCATGCTTTTCAGTGAAGCAAGCATGGTGTAACTGCTTGCAGTTGGCAATACTTTTTATGGGAGTGCGGGCTTTTCAGGACACTTACCCAGATGGTGATTTTTAATCAAAACTCCATTTCCATGATAAAAGCGGACGACAGAAGTTGTTTTGAACCCCTTCCTGATACTTCTACCTTGGGGTGGGGAGCACTTCGTATGTAAGGACCTCTCAATCCCACTTCTCCTGATGGTCAGAACTGGTCAAAAGATTGGAAGTATGTATGTAAGAAAAAGAAAGACATCCACACAAGACTTTGTATCACAAGAATCACAAGATCCCTGTATCTAACAGTGATGGTGCAGCACAGTTTTCTAGACATGTTTAATGTATAAACGATGAGTAGATGGGTATGTATATGAATGCATCCACCTGTGAGTAAGTGGGTGGGTGGATAAATGTGTCAGCGGACATCTGGGAGGATGAGTAGTGGAAACATAGACAAATGAATGAAAAAGCTTCCTGATAAGAAGACAATGTCTCTCTAAATAAAAAGAAATAGAATTTCAATTTTAAAAGGCAGTTAAATGATAAGTGGCTTTAGTTATATGGCCACTAAATATATATACATACATACATCTACAAAAACTACACAAGAATGGACGTGTTCCTCAATAAACTTGGAGGCTCCCCTCTGTTCTCTTACTTATTACCCTAGAAATGTTAAACAGTGCATGCACATGGCTGCTGTAATATAGGCAAATAGGACTCAGAAATGGAAATCTTGGCCAAGTCAACAATGCCAGTGGTAGAGTCAAGGATCAAGAAGGATAATTAGATTGAGAAGCAGTCACAGTGTTGAGAGAACAGAGAGGATCCAGGAGGTAAACAAAGCTCTGACAGATTCAGGGGGACATCACTGTGCTGTGTCTCCAATTTAAGGACTTAGAGTCCATGCTACTCACACCTGTTCCAAGTCAATGTCTCTACAGCTGAGAGATCCTGGACTGCCATGTTCACTATACTCTCTGCCCTTCAGGGAAAGAGCCTCCCCATACTGAGAGTCAGGGTCATGATGGTTTAACCAAGAAACACACCCCAGCCATTTCCATATCCCTTTGGGGTTTGGTGAGATTCATAGAGTAATCCTATTCCCTCTCAGGAGTTCTCCCAGTATTGATACCCAAGTAAGAACTGATGGGGACCCAAGAGCAGAGGGTGCACTATGCCAAGACAGTGGGAATAGAGGCTATGAAGAGGCCTTGTGACCATAACCTTCCAGTGTGCTGAGTTTTGTAAAAATTTTTTCATTTAATTTGTGTGTATGTGTGTGGGTCTAAGAGTATGTATGTGTGCCATATACACACAGAAACCTGCATGGGTCAGAAGAAGTCATTTTGTTCCTTGGAACTGGAGTTACAAGTCCTTGTGAGCTACCATGTGGATGCTGGGAACTGAATGGAGATCTTCTGCAAGAGAAGTAAGCACTCTTGACCGCTGAGCCATCCCTCCAACCCCTGTTGTAGATATTCTTTCTCTTCTTCCAATGATGGGGAAAAATAATACTAAACAAAAAAGTGAAGCCGTAATGTATGCACCAAAGTACAGGAAACAGAAGCCTACCCAGTGAGTCTAGGCAAGCAGCAATAATGAAACAGCTAAGAAGCCATTTCACTAATGAGACTCTAAGCTGCATCCAGAAATATGGTTGAGGAATAATACATCTGTTTGGCTTTAAAAACTCTTCAGACAATATGTGAAGAGGAAAGCAAGGTAATGAGCTGAAATCCGGCCAGTGAAAGAGCAACGCCCACAGACGTGGCTTAGTCACTGTGGTCTCTACGGTGGAGTGACAAGACTTCTCCTACATCACCACCTGTGGAACAAAAGCCTCCTCAAGAGAGGATGCTCCCATTTTGAAGGATGCTTTGGAATGACTGAGAAGTTTCGACTCCATGGATGGTGACAGTTAACTGACTAATTTATCTTTGACCTTCTAAAAAAAATCTCAAAAGTGAAAATAGTCAGCAAATGATGATTTGGGAGTCATCCAAAGAAAACAGAGTGACAATGTGATCAAGTCAGAACCTCAGAGAACTCTAACAAACACTGGTCATTGAAAGTAGAAGATGCAGGAAGGGCTGGAACCCAATCAAGGCAGAGGAGTATCCCAAAAGCTAAGGTAGGAGCATTCTCAGAAAGACGAGAGGCTTCCCAGGGGAGCATTCCGTGAAGTCAGAATTTGGCTGTGAGTCATGAGGACTTTTCAGAGAGCATCTTGGTGTGGGGTGACGGGCAAGCAGCCAACTGCTCTTGTCTGAGAAGTGAGTTAGACATGAAGACACGAAGAGGGTGGACAAAGGCTGTCTCCTTCCTAAGTTCTCCCCGTGGACAGGGGAGCACCCTGAGGTAGTTTGCAAAGGGAACCGTAGGGAGTTGATGGGGGGTTGTTTTGATTTCTGGCTACAGAATAGGTTGTTGGTAAAAGGGGGAGACACAAGTTCAAGAACATAACTGGTGTTGACAGTTAACACAGCACAAGGCTGGTGACAGGGTTAAAATCTAGAGTACCCCTGGAAGAGGACGCCCTGGGAGAGAAAGCCAAGGATTACCTCATCTAAAACAGCAGAGTGGGGAGGGACAAATTGCATATAAATGTACACATTTGATCCTCCCCCGCCATCTGTGGCTTGCCTCAAAAATAATGCTTGAAACAATTTCCTCCTCCTCCTCTTTCTCCTCCAAAGAGTCTTACTGTGCAATCCAGGCTGGCCTTGAACTCAGGTCCTGTGTTTAAGACTCGCATCTTATCCCCTTCATCCACCTCCACATCATCTGCAAAGAAACATACACCACACAAGCTGCTCCTGCTAACTGACTAACTCCCTCACCAAGAAGCCCAAACGTGTACCATCTGTGTTCCTCGTTCACTACTGAGTGAAGGGCAGAGATGCAGCACCCAACAGTCCCAAACCACCAGCGAAGAGAGGCTGAGCACATGAAACCCACAGCTACTGGACCAGGAAGGATGTAGCCAATGTCTCCGCATGCAAAGGGGAGGGGACAAAGTGCCCGGCCAAATGGAAAGTGCAACCAAAAACACAGTGTCATGCATGTCTGCCTAGTGTGGTAACTGTTCTAAAACCTTCTGCCTTTAATAAGTCGGATAAGAAATGTGATATTGATGAGCAACAATTATTTGTACATTTCAAAACATCTATGGGAAGGAGTTTGAATGTTCTTAACACAAATGATAAATATCTGAGGTGCTAGACATCAATTACCCTAACCTGGTCATTATACATTATATACATGCATTAAAATATTAATTTAAAATGCAATATTACTTTCTTATGTTTGAATTTGTTGACCTTCTGGTTTTCTGAGACAGAGTCTCACTGTGTAACCCTGCTGGGCTCAACTATTTCTTCAGTAGACCACAGTGACTTCAGACTTGTGGCCACAGTGACCTCAGACTTGTGGCCACAGTTACCTCAGACTTGTGGCGATCCCCCTGCCTTGGTCTTCAGTGTGCCTGTGTGTGTGAAAACCTGTGAAACATCTGTGTGTGCACATGGAGAAGCCAGAGGTCACACTCAGTTGTCTCTCTCTATTGCTCCCTGCCTGATTTTGGAGGCAGGATCTCAATGAACCTGGAATTCATCCATCAGTTAGTGTGGCTGGGCCTGTGAAGTCCAGGCATCTGCCTGTCTCTGCCTCCTCAGTTCTGGGGTTATAGGAGCGTGCTATCATGTCTGAGCCTTTATTGTGGGTGCTGGAGATTCAAACTCAGGTCCTCTTGTTTGCATAGCAGTCCATTTACTGACTTCTCACCAGCCCCACAATTTACTTTCCAAAGCAATGACAACCTGTAAAAAAAAAAGCTACGTTTTTTTTCTCTTTTTCCATTTGTGTGTGTGTGTGTGTGGTGTGTGTGTGTGTGTACATTTTATGTGTGGGATGCACATGGGAGGGGTGTGCCTACATATGTGCATATAGGTGCCCATGCTTGTGGAGCTCAAGGTTGATGTTGGAATCATCCTCAGTTTTTTTCCAAATTCTTCACTGAGGCAAGATCTGTCCATCCAACTCACAACTTGCAAACATGGCCACTATTGATAGCCAGCTGGATATGGGGATCCCTGGTCTCCACCTGCCAAGTCGGGAATCACAGGCTGGACGTCTCACTCATCTAGCATTTATGTGGATTCTGGGAATATTAATTCTAGTTTTCATACTTCCATGGCAAACTCTTTAACATCTCCCTAGTGCAAAGTTCCACTCTCATATGCTTGATTTAGACACAGAGGAGCATCGACTTTATATCTTGTTTACATTTTGGAATTTATGTATCTAGAGGGAGTTGCCACAGTAGGAGAGTAAAGGTCAGTGAAGAACTTTTGGACCTTGGTTCCCTCCTTGCATCCTGTGGTTCTCAGGTATTGAACTCAGGTTATCAGCTTAGCGGCAGACCCCTTCATTCATTGAGCCATCTTCCCAGCCCAGACTTTAACACTACAATCTCTATATTTGTTTCAATCCCCCATGCCGAGTCACAAGACTCCTGGTGTGCATTTTCCTTAATGAAGAAACATGAAGCCAAAGACTCATAGAAAACACACTGTTCTGTGGAGCTCCACGGTGCCCATCACCACCAATGGTGCTGCCACATACAGGAGTTTTTAAAAGTGTATGGGTATGGGTGTTTTGCCTGTGTGCATGTACCCCTTGCATGTCCAGTGCCCACAGAGGTCAGACGGAAGCATCAGATCCCCTGGAACTGAAGTGACAGTCAGTTGTGAGCCACCACATGAGTGCTGGGAATCAAACCTGGGTCCTTTGGAAGAACAGCCAGTGCTCTTAACCACCGAGCCATCTCCCCAGCCCTCACCTCTAAGTTGTACAGGATTTACAACTGTAAATCACTGAGCCCCAGATGATTACAGTGAAGGAATTCAGTGCTGTTTGAAGTTGCTCAAGCTTCTTCCTGACAGTGTGCTTAGACAGGGTGGAGGGGGCCAAACAAAGCAAAACTGAAGTGACTTTGGACAAAGTACACGAAAGGACCATGGGTCGCTGTGGGGGTGCGCGGTGTGTGGTTTCATATCAGTGCCAAGCTATTAACTTTAAATAGCTTTTTGGAGAATAAATTAAGTATACAACTCAAAGAATTGAAAGCATTTACATTACCAGGAAGCCGAACAGCTAAGGTCTGAACACGGAGGTAAGACCTATGTCCTAGAGGTACACACACCTATCTATCATGATGGCGGCTGATATTTACAATGAAGTTCAATGAATGACTCATGATGGAGACGTTCAATATGTCTAGTTTGGGAGCAATTGCTCTCAGGTTCAAGGTGCGTTGGGGACACAAAGTGGCTTTGAAGTGAGTATGGGTGATGACCTGGCTCCCAGCAGCTGTTCTTGGTCATTTTAGCTTTTCTGTTTCTTCTGTTACTAAGCAGCTTCCATACAGCTTTTACATAGATAGCACTGTGGCTTTCTTATTAAATAGCCCTAAAAAACGATATTAAAAGACTGTGTAGTGCTTTAACGCTGCTTATTAACTTAGCACGCTAACTATGACCTCAAACACTGCATCTTTCAGTCATCAGACAACTGTGTCAACACGGCATGCGCCGTTCATTCAAAGCTTGCAAAACTAGACATCTGAAACCCAGTTGTTGGTTAAGCTACTTACAACTTGTTGTTTCAGTTAAGCTACTTACAACCAGTAGCTTCTACATTGTTAGACCAGTACATTCTGTTTCTCTCCTAACCTCACCCCATCTCACAAACCTCCATTTTGATTTGCATAAATTAAATGTGATGCCTTTACTGGAGATGGAAAAGTTCACTCAAAAGACTTAATTTTGGGCTGGGGAGATAGCTCGATGGGTAAATTCATATCCCCAGTGCCCCTTTAAAAGCCAGGCACTATGGTAAACATTTGTAATCCCAGTACAGGGGCTGGGGATCAGGATATAAAGACAGACAGACAGACAGATCTTCTCAGCTTAAATCCAGCTAGCCAAGCCAAAATGGTGAGATTCAGGTTCAATTAGAGAACCTGTCTCAACAAGAGGAGGAGGAGGACAATGAGGATGAGGATGAGGAAGCCAAGGAGAGGAAGCAATTGAGGAACACACCCAACATCAGTCTCTGGCCTCTATATGGGTATTTGCACCTACACCCATGGACACACATGGACACACATGCATATATACTCGTACATACAAATACATCATACACCAAAAAAATGTGGATTTCTCTTTCATGTCACAAAATGTTGACCGGTGCGAGAGTCAGAGTTGAGAGGTGAGAAGTAAGGACTGAGGGGTAATGAGAAAAACAAAGCAGTTTCTTCCAAATTCTTTCAAATATCCACTTTCTCATGTGTGAGGTATGAGTACAAGCTGGAATTCATCACTGGTCTACAGCGTGTATTGCCAGCATAGGACAGAACAGGTAGAAAAAGATTGCTTTGTTACAAATGCATAGAAAACAGCTATAAAAATCAGTGATCACTCCTGGGTCAGATTACACTACAATGAAGACCCCAGGATGTTTAAGATACTCTGAGGGGCACGAATTATTTTATGATCAGGACACAAGAACTCTGTGTTTTAAAACAGCAAGAAACTTCCAGGTATCAAATGTGAAGGCCAATTCTGTAGTCATCTAAATTGGCTGCACAGCACTTCAGTTTTAAAGGAATGGTGCCCCCGTGTGGCTTTGGACAAAATTTCAGAACACACTCAGCCTTGCCTCGGAGGTCCTACTCTGAAAGAATGGATTTTTGTGTGTGCATTTGTTTTTGTTTCTATGCATATTAAAAGTTGGCTGTACATGCGTCTCGAGCAGGGTGCGAGATGTGAGCTTATATGAAAAGCTGGGAGGAAGACTTGGCTCTTCTTAAGCCTGTGTTCAACAAAGCGGATGGGAGAGGGCACAAGGAGACCCATTGTAGCTTTGCATACAGGGGACACCTCTGAATGAGGCGGGGCCATCCCAGGTCCCTGTTCATGTTATTACAGCTTCCTTCGGCTAGCAGGTGGGAACTTCTATAGCTGTACTGCGGTCTGCCAGAGTATTAACACTGTCTTTCCTAGTGTTGTGAGCCCACTCTCCAGCCCCCTACAGACGAGGTCTTTCTAATTCACTGGCTCTGATCAACACTGGTCAGCTCGTCTCTCCGAGTCCTCGGTTTTCTTCTCCACTGGAAAAAAAGCCATCTCCTGGTCTGACTTCCACCTCCAGCTAGTGTTCCTTTTCTCCATTCCCTATTGCTGATGTTGACTGATGCCAACTTCAGTCTTTCCATTTTCAACTCTCTGCTCACTACCCCTTCAGAACCGGTTTTATTGCAGTCACCAGTGACGTCAGTCAGTGTGCTTAAACCCACTGCCCACACAGATCACAGTAGCTCTCATGGTGCATCAAAGAAACTTCTTTTTGCAGCATCCAGAGGCCATGACAGGAAACCAGAACCAGTCAAAATGCAGAGGACAGCTGACAGTGGGGTGCCCAGCCCCATTTCATGAAAACAACCACTGCGCCTAAGGCTCAGGAAACATCGCCGAAGCAGGGACAGACTATAAGAGACAGAGGACCGACCGGGAGGTCTGCTAAGAGACAGTGTGTCTTCTGTATGTGACAAGGAAGCTGCACCCATGATATAACAACATAGTTGCCTAAGCAAGAGCTGCACAATGACAACATAAGTTGACATCACAACCAACGTGGATGGGGTAAATCTCACAAGGCCTTACCCCTCAATGAAGGGCATAGACAATTAATGGGGGCTAAGAGAGAGAGAATCAGTCTTTTCCAGGATGAGCCCCTTACAGGTTACCCAACCCCAAGTGGTCAGCTAGAAACGCATACACATACAAGCAACACTAAATGGACTCAGCAGGTTGTGTGTGTGTGTGTGTGTGTGTGTGTGTGTGTGTGTGTGTGTGTGTGCAACAAAAAGTAAAGATGACCAGGGCATGAATTTAAGGAGTTGGGGGACATGGAAGGAGATGGAGGAGGGTAGAAGTGATGTAAAAGCAGTAGTCATAAATGAAATTCTCAAAAAAATTAATGTAAAATAAGTAAATATTTTTTTAAATCATTGCTGAATCTCTGGTTTGTCTAACTTGGCCCACTGGCAGCATCTGATATAGTTTTCTTTTCCTGAGAACGCGTTTTCCTTGGGCTTCCAGACTCCTCTTTCTCCTGAGTCCCCTTTGCTGCGTCTTGGCCTCCCCGACTCTAAACTTACGGTTCTCCATCCAAACTGCGTACTACACTTGCCCAGGAGAGTGGTACCATGGCCCACTCCCAGGGGCTCCAGTTTACTCATCCAGAAAGAGGCCCAGGCATGGAGAGGCAGGCTACTACACTGCCTCACACTGTGATTCTGACCCTGGCTGAGGTGGCCATTCTCTATGCTAGGCTGCCCCACGCTCAGCTCCCCACCCATCTACACTCACCCTCTGGAAGACAGAATTCAGTCTTACAGCTTAAAATTTCTTTTACGAAACGGAAAGGCTGAGTCGAGAGGGATGGGATGGGAAGAGCGAGAGAGAGGAGAGGGAAAAGAACGGGATGGGCACCATTGGCATTACTGCTGTGGGCAACTGGGGCTCAATGCTGCTGGCTCTCCTCAAAAGCACATTGAGCAACCATCCAAGGATTCTCAGGCATTTCCCACTTGTTTCATCTCCAATGGGATGAAGGTTCCCTGGGTGATTAATTCTCTTATGTAGCTTGGCAGCAGTGAGGCTCAGAGGAGGTCTGATAGCAGAAAGAAAAAAATATATGCCCTTGATGTGAGTCTGAGTTTGCGGCAGCCTGCCGAGGGCAGCTATGGCAGATACTAAAGGTAGGTCAACTGACACCAGAGATATGGGCCATATCTTAGGTCTACAAAATACCAAGTAGCATCCATCCCCTGCAGTTTCCCTTTCCAAAGTTTCAATTTCTCTGGTCAACCTTGCCTAAAAATAATAAAAGGAAAAATTCAGAAACATACAAATATTAAGTTTAAATACCTTTCTGAGTAGTGATAAAATCTCTCCCAGGCCTGCTCCACCCTACCCTGGAAACAAATCCTCCCTCTAGACAGTGTATCGGCTCTGTATATGCTACCCACCCATTACCAATCCCTGTTCTCAGATGGACTGTCACAGTATAACAGTTGCTGTGTTCAAGGAATCCATATTTTTATTTTAATAAAAATGACCCTAACACACAAGAGTAGTGATTTTGGTGATTTTATTATAGTACATTTTAAGTGTCTAATTGTATTATTAGTTATTATTGTTAGTTCATTAGAATGAATTTATAAATTAAATGTTATAACTATCTACAGATGAGAAAAGCATATATAGGGTTTGCTATAGAGATGGTTGAGGCAACTTCTTGTATCCCCTAAGGAAAAAGAGACCTTGTATGTTCAGCTTGTACATTTCCCCATGAACTCTAGGTTCTCATATCCAACTTGGATATTTAAGAGGAATCCCAAACAAACATGTTCCCCCAAAGATTCCTTCCTGTACTAAGCCTGTTCTTCCCACTGTCATTAGGGGAAAAGTAAAAATGGCAACCTCATCATACTAGTTGTTCAGGCCAAAACTTGAATGGGTCTTAGTTCAGGCCACTTTTACTCAATTTTCCCATCTCCCACATTCAATCCACCAGCAAAACCTGTTGGCTTTCTCTTCCAAATATGTGCAGAGGGGAGGATCTGGGGGGAGTTGGGGGAGGAAAAACAGTGATCAGAACATATTGTATAAAATATATATTAAACTGTGCAGGGCCTGACCGGTTTCCACCACCTCTGCTCTGCAGGCTGGGCGGTCAGCATTTCTCACCTGAATCACAGCAGCAGCCTCCTCATCACTCACTCCCCTCCTGCCCGCTCTTTGACCCTCAAGGATATTCTCAATTCAGCAGCCAGGGTGGCCCGTTAGAACAACAGAGAACATATAGTTCCTCTGCCCAAATCCCACAAAGGCTCCCCTTTTTCACCCCCAGTCGGTGCTCTGCCCGCTTTCACCCCTCAGTACCAGGCACCACGCTGCTGCAGGACTCACTTCCGTTTGCAACGCTCCAGAGTCCCTCGCCTGCCCTGCCTCACTCCCTCAATGTCTACACCTCAGCGTCACCTTCCTACTGGGGGCATCTCTCCCAAGTGCTGGGGTCAGCTCTGACTTAATTTATTTTTTAAATCCCAATGAAGGCATGGATTTCCCACTGCTAGTCCCCAGCACCTTGACTAGTTCCTGGCATATAGTAGGCACTCACTAAGTAGAAGCTGTGAGTGAATGAGTGAAAAAAATGAATGTGAATACTAACATTTACCACAGTAAACAGTCATTGGATGTCTTCCACATACCAGGTATTATTAAGCACTTACATATGTTAATTGATTTAAGCCTCTAAACCCGCTTAGAAGCTGAGTTCACTTCCTTGTTTCATATGAAAAGATAGAGAGAGAAGGTAATTGAGCAAATTGTCATAGGGATACAATTCTTCAGTAGTCATTTTAAGTCTATGTGTAACAAATCCTGCAGCATAGACTCTCAACTACTGGAAAACTCTAAGTCTCATTCATTAATAAATAACCCTCAAGAGAAACCACACCCCCAATCCCTTAGGGAACAAATGTTACTCCAACAGAGATGAACTCATGGTGCCTTGTGGGAGCCCGTTTTCAGGTTCCTCATGGCTTTACCGAGCAGGCCCACATAGTGAGGATGATTAGGACCATGGGCCTGAGTGCAGGTGTCTGAGATGGCCTGCACTTGGCTGTGCTGGGGGAGGAGGTCTTTTGCTCCACCCCTTGGTGTCTATAAAAACCCTGGGGCAGAGACAGTCAGGGCTTGTTGGAATAGGTTCCAGGTCCTCTCGAGGCTATCCTTTATTTTCTATCTGTTTCTCTCCGCAAGATTCTCCGCAATAAATCCTTCTATCTAATATTTCCTGCTGCTCGCACTCAAGAAAACTCTGGGGAACTGTGGAGTTGGTGGGTAAATGCCCCGCAATGCGTCGTGATTTGGGGGCCACAAAAGGACTACAGATGAATGTCACAAAGAGAAAGTATCAGAGACGTGACAATCATTTGGCTAGCAGGTGCACTCACGGCACAACTAATAACTACCCACCCAGTGTTCCCACCACCCAGCAGTTACCAGCCCTGAGACCTGGGTGAGGAATACCTCAGACAACGCTCCATCTAATGGAAACAAAAACAGTCAGATAATTCTCTAATGGAAAATCAAATCTTGACAAGCAATGACCAAAAAACCCCTGAGAAGGGCTACAATATAGGGGGTTGGTCCCCTTTTAATGTTTTTTCCATTTTGATGCGCCTCCTGCCTCTTCCTCTCTCAGCCCACCTCAGGGTAAGTTGCCGGCAAGTCCATGTACTCCCTCAGGAAACTCAACATAAGACCCAGTCAAACCAACAACTGCCATGAAAAATCAAAACCAGTTGCTCCTGTCTCATCTAGCCATTTTCTCAGTGCTGGGGGGGGGGGGGGGTCTGCCTTTATCTGTCCCAACCTCCCCAGATAAAGATCTTTATAACATTTCAGGGCATGTGGGCCTCATCAGTACTGACATCCGAATTCAATTTTAGGTGAGAGGTTGACCTCCTTTTCCCACAGGACAACACAAGCCAAAGCAAAGACAACTGAGCAATGACATGAAGGAAGGGCAGTGGGAAAGCAGAGCGGGTGAGCAGCAGCCTGTTTCCACAGTGCTGAAAGCCACAGTTCAGAACTGGGAATTCCAGGAGTCAGGCTGGAATAGCTGCATTGCGAAATTAAAACCATTCAAGACATGCAGATGGAACATAAGGCAGCATTTTACTGTGGCCCAGATTTTTATGTGTCCTGCAGGAGTCTGTGTGCATTCTGTTGACACCCAACAGTGTCTCCCTTTGAGACTACAGACAGGCACAAGGCAGGTCCTGTGCCTAACTGGTTCTACTGTAGCCTATAGACCAATCGCTCCGTGGCTGCACCTTTGAATACTTAACCATGGCAAAATACTATAAACAGGATGGCTTACACAACAGCAATTAATACACTCAATATATTAATATACCCAATATATGTGACCATGTCACTTGTATTTGCCTTCCTGTGAAAGAAACTGAGAACTATTTCATTTCTTCTCTTTGGCATTGGACCAAGACTGAAACTAGGGAACAACCATTTGGTCAAAAGCACTTTGTGTCACCAACGCGATGGCAAGCTTTCACTGAACTTTGCAGAAGTCTCAAGGAAAGGAAGAACGGAGCTTTGCATCTAGTGTTTAAATGCAGGAGTTCACCCAAGTGGATGCCAGGAGCAAAATGACAAATCCATAAAAATGTCCCAGGCATTCCTGTTGTATAGAAATCCTAGTGAAGGAAAAGGAAGGAAGGATCTGGTCAAGAAGCTTCGTAGAGGATGCTGCAGCTACGGAACTTTGAAGGCGGGAAAATCCAAGTAGCTTGGGACTTTCCATCCAGACAAGACCAAGACCAAAAAGATGGACTGTGGTAGTCACACGAAAAGTAAAGAGTCTCGAAAGCTGGAGACTCTTACGGCTGAACCTGAAATGTCAGTAGAGACTCATGATTTGGATGCTAGAGTGGTCCTAGCTTGGGGCACAATTTTAAAAGCTGTGGAGCCTTTAGGAGGGACCTAAGTGGTAGAACTACATCTCTAGGGACAGCCTTTAGAATGTTACAACCTCATTTAGCTCCTCCTACTTCCTCTCTGTTGCCATGTGAACCAGCCACTCCTTGATGCTTCCACCACCATGAACTCTGCATGCCTTTCCTGCCGTGGTGGACTGAAATCCTTAGAAACCAGAAGCCAGAATAAACCTTCCTCCAGAAGTGGTTCCTGCCAGGTATTGTCTGTCATGAGAAAACAAAAATAATAAATACAAAGTCTTCTGATGCAATGGACTTAGAAGTGAGGCCTCTGGAAGATAACTGGGTTAAAATGACTAAGAAAAGGTGGGTACTTGGAATTAGCCCTCCTAAGGAGAGAAACAGACTAGAACCTGCCATCTCTACCATGTGAGGACAAGCAGATGAGCATGGGCCTGCAAACCACAGAGAGGATCTGCTACAATCTGAATGTTTCCTCTTAGAAACGCATATCAAACATGGTTCCATGGACAGTGAATTCATACAATAGGGTTTTTGGCTTCTTTGTTTATTTTTTGACTGTTTAAGTTTGGGGGTTTTTTGGGGGGAGTGGAAATGTGGTGATGTATTGTGTCCCCCAATATACTGTGTCTCCCAATAAAATTTGCCTGGAGATCAGAGGAAAAAGCCAACCAATGTATAGAAGTCAGACAACAGTAGCACACACCTTTAATCCTATCACTTGGCAGGCAGCAATCTGTCTGGATCTCTGTGAGTTCAAGGCCACACTGGAAACAGAGCCAGGTGTGGTGGCACACACCTTAAATTCCAACACTAGTTAACCATGGAGGTCTGGAGGTCTGTACAAACAGACAGGAAGTGACAGAGCTGGGCAGGAAGAGGAGGTGATGTAGTTGGACAGAGAGCAAATCAGATGGCAGAACAGCAAGGCATATCAGCATGGGTAGACAGGAAGTAGCTCACTTTTGGAAGCTGTGGAGTTGGTGAGGTGAGGTTAACTGTAGTTTTCCCTATTTCCCTGATTTCTAAGGTTTTCACCCCTACATCTGGCTCCGTGTTTTTTATTTAATAAGACAGTTTAGAAATTCATCTACAGGGGTTTGTTGTTGGTTGTTTGTTTTAATTACACTACAATTCTAACCCCCAAGATAATTGTGTTCAGAAATGAAGCCTTTTTAAGGTGATCAGGTCATGGGTGGGGGTAGACCTTGTGATAGGATTAATGCATTTATTTAAAAGAGGCCCGAGTAAGATCCCCACCTCTTCCAACAAATGAGGGCAGCATGAGGGCCACATCTGTAAACCAGAAAGTTGACCTCCACCAGACACTGAATCCACCAGCACTTTGATCTTGGATTGTTGTGGAATATTATTTTAACTAGGTGAAGACGTGTTACATATGTTTATGCTGCAGAATATTACTCTAAGTGTGTAAAGGTGTGTTACATTTGTCTCTGCTGCATTCCTTTAATTATGTAAAGATGTGTTGCTGTTTCATCTTGCCTGCCTAAGGCACCTGATTGGTGTAATAAAAAGCTGAATGGCCAATAGCTAGGCAGGAGAGGGATAGACAGGGCTGGAGGGCAGAGAGAATAAGTAGGAGAAGGAATCTATGCTGGAGAGGAGGAGGCGAGGACGAGGGAGAAAGAGAGGGGCACACCCGGGGCCAAAAGCTAGGCAGCCGCCAGACAGACAGACAGACAGACATGAGAAGCGGTGAAAGCAAGACATACAAAGAGGAAGAAAGGTAAAAAGCACTGAGCCAAGACATAGATGGAGAGAAACTGGTTCTAAGAGCTAGCAAGAAATAAGAGCTAAGATAAAGCTGAACATTCAAAACTTAAGTCTCCATGTCATGATTTGGGAGCTGGTTGGTGACCTGAAAGAAAGCCTGATGCCTTGGATTTCTTAGCCTCCAAAGGTTTATAAAGTCCTGGGTTCAGGCTGCCCTGGCTATGGTATTTTGTCTAGTATAGACACTGTCATGTGGTTACTAGTGTTCATGCTTATAAAAATTTATAATGAAAAGGAGCAAGCTGAGAAGATTACAAATTACAAAATGAAAATTTTGAAGAGAAAGGGAGCACCAGAAAGTGGAATGGAGCTAAATCCTATGTTCAAGGAGATAAACTGATTAAGAAATGAAATAAAGGGAGTGGTGACCTCAGGGCAAGAGCCCACCCAGCTAAGTTTCCAACTTGTGAAAAGGAACTAAAGAAAAGCTTAGATCCGGGTGTGGCGGGCAATCCCAGCACTGGGAAGGCAGAGGCTGGCAGATCTCAGAGTTTGAGGCCAGCCTGGTCTACAGAGCAAGTTTCAGGGCAGCCAAGCTTAAGTAATGAAGGACAAAAATCTGGTGAAGATATAATTGAACAAGGGGGCCATGTTCTAGTTCCAGAAAGCAGCAGAACTTGGCAGCTTCAGTCACGTGGTTCTTGGTTTAGAGTTAAGGATAGAAGAAAGGAGTTATTGAATAAAGTTACTAAGGCTAGGCATGTGTCAGGGTATCCCTGAATGGAGACCTAGTAGAGAGACTATTGCGTGAAGCTGTGAAGTTGAACCCTGTATTGCCTTGGAGACCCCAAGATGAGAGGCCAGAGTCATGGGATATGTGCAAGGAGAACTGCTAATAGGGAATGGAACCAGCCCAAGAGAAAGAAGTGTGTTGCAGTCAACAAAGCTAAACGGAGTTGAAGATGTGGAGAGTGTTTTGACATCAGACACGAAGATGCAGAGTTTGGAGTTTGCCCAGCTGGTTTTCAGTCTTGCTTTGGTCCAGTATTTCCTTGTTATGCTCCCTTCCCTGTGTTTTAGAATGGTAATGTATATCCTGTGCCATTATATATTGGAAGTAGGTGATCTGCTTTTTGATTTTCATTTTTACAGGTGATTACAGTTAAGAGATTGCATGAATCTCAGAAAAGACTTTGAACTTTGGACTTTAAAACATTGTTGAGACTGTGACAGACTATGGGGACCTTTGAAGTTGGACTAAATGAATTTTGCATTATGATATTACTACAAGCTTATGGGGGTCAGGGAGTGGAATGTGGTAGTTTGAATGTAATTGGCCCCCATAATCTCATAGGGAGTGGCACTATTAGGAGGTGTGACTTTGTTGGAGTGGGTGTGGCCATGTTGGAGGAAGGGTGTCACTGTGTGGGGGAGGCTTTGAGGTTTCCAATGCTCAGGATACCACCCTGTGTGTCAGTCAACTTCCTGTTGCCTGCAAGATGTAGGACTCTCAGCTACTCCAGCACATCTACCTGCACGCTGCCATGCCCCGCCATGATGATAATGGACTGAACCTCTGAAACCATAAGCAAGCCCTTTCAATTAATTATTTTCTTTATAAGAGTTGCCATGATCATGGTGTCTCTTCACAGCAATAGAAGCCCAAACTAAGATACCCACAGATCACTAGGGAGTAATCTTAAATACACGGTGGCCTCTCCTCAAAGGAGAAGATAAAATACGTTTTTCTGCCCAGAAATCTGGGAGTGAATATTGTTAATGACCCAGTGACCTTTTTGCTATCTGTGGTGGCAGACCTCACACAAATCTCCCAAAATGTTTACCCCAGACTCTCCCTCCATAGCTCCCAGTTAATAGCTCCCATCCTTAGGAGAATGTCAATGTACTTTATAGCTGGCTGACCTCTATGCTATCTCAGTCAGGGTCCACACTAGAGTCTAGGGCCTTTAGCTATCCAACCCACCCTGTGGTCACATGTACTTTGTAAAGGAGTTTCTATGTTGTCACACCTCAAGCTTTATTGTGCAGCTGGAATCAGAATGACTGTTGCCTGGAAATGTTTTTCCCAATTTGTACTGTTTTGAATATGCTGACGGTGAACCTCCCCTCCTGGCATCAGACTCCCCAAGTCTGACCCAGGTTGACAAAGTCAATCTGAACCGAGTTTTCTTTCTCACCTTTTCACAGTTTGCTTCCCTATCTCATTGGACCACAATTTTAACATCTTAATGAGTTCTTAATGGAGGCAGGAGGATCTGAAGTTCAAGGGCATCCCCAGCTGCATAAAGAGTACAAGGCCAGCACAGGCTAAACAAGGCTCAATAAATGAACTTAGTAATTTTAAAAAGGTTTTTAATTTCTACTGGAAGGCTAACAAATGGCCAAACAATATTAGCTAACAGTGATCTTGCTAATCATGTACTAGTTCATTTGATCTCACAGCACTGGAGGGGATCCATTATTCTACCCCTCTTCAGGCAGCAAAGCTTAAGCAAGGTACACAGTTAACAGAAAGTATTTAAACATCATATTTAGGTTCGAGGCACTATCCAATTTCTCTAAGTCCTAGGTATGCAGCTTTATAGGGCTGGCCCAGCTTTTCCTGTCATCCTGGAATCTTGCTCAATAAACCTTGGTGTGAACTAAATCAGCTTAGACATCGTGTAGGCATTTGCCAACCTTTCTTCACTGGACCCAGCCCAGTAGTGTCATCTGTCTGGATAATCAGGGCACTGGCTGCTGTGTGAGGAGTCAGGATTGCCTAAACAGGCTGTGTGAGCTTCATTGGCAGCAAATAAATTAAGTACACTGGATTGTTGTATGTTTATTCATTCAGTCTTTACACAGCCTCAAACCGTTCCCACACGTACAGCAAGGCTGTGAAGAGCTAGCCTCCTGCTTGTATGTTGGCCTCCCGGTACTCTCTCCGGCCTCCACACAATCTGTGGTTCAGTAAATTCCACAGTCCAAGATTGCAACTACATAAATCCACACCACTCCTGTTAACTACTAAAGAGAGTTTTGATCCAAAAACACATTCTAAGGACTGATTGAGTCCATTTACCAAACTGTCCAACTGTTACTGCTGTTGTGTAGGTGATATTGGGAGACCGTCCTAAGACATTGCACAACAACCCTGTTTAAAAGACCAGAGGGGTGTTTATTATGAGGAAGATTATACTTCTAAAGTATTTTCAGGTGAAAAACATTCACTAAGTACAATATTATAATTCTTAATTATACCTCAGAATATGCTCTGAAGACTTATAAGCACCATGGACTTGTGGTATTGTATGGCTGATGGGTTTGTAATGAGCCCCAAGGGGAAAATTATCCAACTAGAAACATGCTTTTCTTTTTATGTTTTAAGGATAAAGAAAGGTAGACTGAGGCCTTGAAAAGCACACACAATCTAAGAAACATTCTTACTGTATTGAAAATTTGCAAAATTAAAAACCAAATAGTTTATAAGAGCCAATGCTGATTATTTTTATTTATGTTTGTTTGTCTGTTTTTGAGACAAGAGTTTTGACACGAAGACCAGCCTGACCTTGAACTCATAATTCTCTTGTCTCAGTCTCTCAGATTCTGAGATTATAAGCATTAATTACCACACCTAGATTAAAATCTGTGTTTATTTAAAGCTTTGGAACTAGTCTTACTTTATAAATATTGATTTTTTTAATTAAAAACTAATTTCATGCCATATATTTTAATCATGTTTTCCTCTCCCCCAATTCCTCCCAGATCCTTCCCACCTCCCTACCATGTATCTTTATGTCTTTTTTCTCTTTTGAAACAAAATAAATAGATAAATAAATATTAGAAACACACACACACAAAACCCCACAAAAACAAAAGTCGAAACAAAGCAAAAATCAGTAAGACAAAAAATGCCAAAACATAGCAAAACAAAACAAAGTCCACAAAAATATCATTGAGTTTGCTTTGTGTGAGCCAACTATTCCTGGACATGAGTCTGCCTTGAAACTATCAGTAATTGACACCCACTGGTAAAGGGAAAATCAATTTTGAGTCTTAGTAGGCAAACACTGGGGTTTTTTGTTTGTTTGAGACAGGGTCTTACTATAAAAACCAGAAGCCTGGAACTCACAGTGGCCTTGAACATTTTCCTTTTTTTTTTTTTTTTTTTTTTTGGTTTTTCAAGACAGGGTTTCTCTGTGTAGTTCTGGCTGTCCTGGAACTCATTCTGTAGACCAAGCTGGCCTCAAACTCACAGAGATCTGCCTGCCCCAGCCTCCAGAGTGCTGGAATTAACGGCATGAGCCACCACCACCCAGCAGCCTTGAACTCTTGATCCTCACCCTTAAGCCACTTGAGTGCTAGGAAGATAGGTGTGTGCCACTATACTGGGCTTTGCTGTGTAAATATTAAGTTCAGAAAAAAAAAATCACTGATAATTTATAACCTATTCTTACAATAAAACTTTACACATGCAATAAGTTATTTATTGAGTTGAACTTTATAATAGAATAGTTTCTAGGTGTGTGGTAGCCAAATAAATATATTTAATGTTGAAAATACATGTACAACATATATACAGATTACAGGGGCCACTTTGAGTTTTCTTCAATGCCCAAAGACATCCTTAAAATAACACTAGCAATTTTCTCCAAATGTAACTGATGGCATTCAACTCACAATAGTTTTTCTTAAAGCATGAAGGCTTTAGCTAATTTTTTCAAAAATATCTATTTGCTAGGAAACAGTCTCAGGTTTATGGTGTGATCTCTGGCTTCCATCCTGTCTGGTGAAATTACAAGATTTCCCCAATGGCAGCCTTTCCCTGGCAAGCAGGGCTGTGCTCACGTTTCTAATGGGCTGCCCAGAAAGAGCAGCTAAACTCTCATGAATCATTCCCAGGACACCAAATGTGATTAGGAGGCTGACAAGACCATCAGGCTTGTCCAATCCTTCTGGCTCGGGCGTCTCCTGCGCCCAGCTCGGAGAGGGCATTGGCTCCACATAGGACAACCAAGCCTACACAGAAAAGGAATGAGTTGTCGTGATGGGAAACTGGGGACTCAGAAGGCCTGAAGGAGGCCTGGAGTGAGCTTCATCCAGCCTGGGGAAAATCTGGGGAAGAGTCATCTCTGCCTCCTCCTGCCCCAGAACAAGGACAAGGCTTAAAACAATAGTAACAACCACCCCAAAATCATTCCAACATTGAGGGCCTCACTAGAGCGGTCTCTACAGAAGCAAAGGGATGGTTCCGGCCTTCTCCTCAAGAAACATGAACTCTTGTGGGAGCAAGGAAGGCAATACAGAGGTAAACAAAATCACCACCACCCTCACCATCATCCTGGCCATCACCATCACCGTAGTCAAGGTCATGTCTCAAAAGAACAGCAAATGAGCCGGGCGGTGGTGGCGCACGCCTTTAATCCCAGCACTCGGGAGGCAGAGCCAGGCGGATCTCTGTGAGTTCGAGGCCAGCCTGGTCTCCAAAGCGAGTTCCAGGAAAGGCGCAAAGCTACACAGAGAAACCCTGTCTCGAAAAACCAAAAAAAAAAAAAAAAAAAAAAAAAAAGAACAGCAAATGCTTGTATGTGCTTACCAAGCAGGAGACACCATGCTGAGTACTGTGCCGTGCTGACTCATTTATCCAGCAACAGTTTCTACTATTACATCCTTGGCATACAGGACGTAACTGAAGTTACTTCACCCAAAGCTTGTTTAGCAGGAACTTATGTTCCCTTTCAAAAAATAAATTCCCTTAGCAGAATGAGTGAGTCCAGGGTAGTTTAACAAATACTTTCTTGTGGGGGGTGGGGGGTTCCTGGCTGTCCAGTCCTGGAACTCACTTTGTAGACCAGGTTAGCCTCGAACTCACAAAGATTCACCTACCTCTGCCTACCAAGTGCTGAGATTAAAGGCATGCCCCACCATACCTGGCCACAAATGTTACAAAGATAAGGGAAGAGCTTCCAGCACATGGTGGTACAGAATTCAGAGGCTCAGAGGGAGCTACACCCACTCCAGAGAAAGGGGATGAGGAGAGGGCATGACTACACGCACTTGATGGGGATGGCTGTATGGAGAACCCCACTAGAATAGAGGTATGGCCTTCCGTCCAGAGATGAGGCATCTGAAGCGGGAGTGAAGCTCAGAGGCCAACACTGACCACCGCTCCCCTCCTGCTCTCTGGGCATTGCCCACCGTAAGCAAAGCAGAGAGGAAGGAAGTCTGTTGACAGGGCCTCCGTTCAACCTCCCAACACTGATGAGGGAGAGACAGAAAGGGCTCAGGGTAGAGCGCGGGCATCTAAGACCCTAGGGCCCATGCCCAGCACCGCAAACGACAGGGTGTAGAGGGTGGAATGCATAGGAAAGCGGGCGCATGGGCGGCGTGGCCGAGGTCCACCCAGAGACTCTCCACAGCTGCTGCTTGTCAGGAACATCTGAGGTGCTTCCTGGCATTGAAGACAGCAAACTGAATCCCCTAGTTGGTGAGAGAAGGCCCCTGCAGAGGTGGTACTTCTGTTGTAGCCCGAGTATGGAGGCAGCCAGACAAAGGCCATGCCATGCTGGAGGAACAGACAGGGTAAAGGCCTTGAAGTGGTACCCTGCTTGGTCTACGTCAAGTTGGGAAGTTCAGAGGAAGGAGAAAAATGGTGGAAGAGGATGCTGACAACTGCTTTTACCGAGCAGAATAGTTTTGCCGATGAAAATTAAGGGTTCTTGTTAAATCATCCCTTTGGCATTGTGGACTAGCTGCCACCCTTAGACATGACCTCACATTTGAGGACAGGCACTGAGGCTTTACCAGAACCTGGGACACCTACGGCCGCTCTGTCCATCCCCAAACCTGAGGTCTCCAGCGCCTTTGAAGGTTTCACCCTACCAATGGCTGCCATGGAAGGCGAGAGGCAGATTCACTGTGAGCTGGATAAATACCATTTCCAAAAAGGAAGCAGGCACCCAGGCTGATCATCTTTTTATAAATTCTCCTGCACAGACAGTGTTGTTGCAAAGGGTAAAGGAGCCAAACTTGGGTGGGAGGAGCCATATTCTCCTCTATTTAGGAAGTTCTAAATAACTTGATACAACATTTAGCTCTCGTTGTGGGGGGCAGGGGACTATGAGAAATTGAGTGAAACAAAGAACTGTGAACTTTTGCCCCTTGACGAGAACCCCTCCCTCCCTCCCGCTCCCGCTCCCGCGATGTCTCAAGTTTCTCTGAACAGGATTACTCAGACCCTTCCTCTTCAGACAACAGGCATGCCGTTGCTTTTTAAATAGATGTGGACGGCAGCGAGACAGTGGTACCAGCTTTTTTCTTCTCAGTGTGTCTGGGTCACATGCTGTTTTTATTTCTTGATTCCTAACACCTGGCGAATAAAGTTCAACAGCTTCTTCTGTTGGGGAGAGAGGGACAGGGGGACAGAAAGACAGAAGGAGAGAGGAGAGGGAGGGGAGAGGGAGAAACAGAGAGAGAGAGAAACTCGAGCTGCCAGGCTTCAGAGCAGGATGGACTCAGAGTGGCTTTCTCATTATTATTTGTCTCCCCATAGGGCTGTTAAACTATCAGAATGCACAGGGATGGTCCATTTAAATTCCATTTCAAATTAAAATCTCAACAGAAGTCATACCTTGCAAAGTAGGTCTTACAAATACTTCTGCATTGGGCAGCTGAGACCCACAGGGGAAGGCGGGGCACAGACTGGGATTCAGACCGCAGCAATTAGCAGAGTGCTCCCAGTCTCCAGAGGACATGACTGGGTCTCCAGGGGTGGGTGATGGCAGTGAAGGGGTGAGGCCATGGTGCAGAGGAGTTAAGAGCAAGGCCAACCCTCAGTAAGAGCAAACCTCACTCTGGCCTCCCCTCTTTATTTTAAACCCTGTTGTCATAGTCAAACAAGTAGGCTGAAGCAGGGGGAGTACCAAAAGTCAGGGGCCAGCCTGGGTGGCAGAGTGAGATCCTGTCTCAAAAACACAAAAGAGATAGATGAAATAAACCCCGTTGGGTCTGTGTATGTAGACATGTGTGCAGGTGCCCACAGAGGCCAGAAGAATGCCTTAGATCCCCTGGAGCTGGAGTCATGGCGACTGTGAGCCATCACGTGCATGCTGGGAACTGAACTCCTGGACTTCTACAAGATCAGCCAGTGCTCTTAACTGCTGAGGCATCTCCCCACCCCACATGTTAGTTTTTACTTACTGTTTCCCATATTCATTAGTAGATGTAACATTTTTCATTTTTATTAAATAACCTATACTTCTTTCTGCATACATTCCTTCTTCAGTCCCCAACAGGAATGCTCAAAATGTCTTAGTTACATGAACATGCACCTAAAATGGATTAGCACTATCCTTTCAGACAAACCACAAGAATGCCTAGAGCAAGTCACCAGACAATGCCCTCAGCCACGGATGAACTGAACACAGGAATAAGTGAAGGGCTGGCAAGATGGCTCGGTGGGTAAAATCACGGCGAGCAAGCCCGACAGCCTGAGTTCAATCCCCAGGTCCCACGTGGTGGGAGGAGAGAACTGAAAGCCTTCTGACCTCTACATGTGTGCCACGGCAAGGGTGCACACACATTCACACACACACACACACAGACGACTTAACTAGTTAAACAAAGAAAGCATTAAAACTTCAAAGCAGCTATTTTTAAAAGAATAAAGTGAATGCTTTAGATGCTTAAGCTAAATTAGACCAGCAGGAGTAAAAGTGTTGAAGGTATACACGCTGGGCCTGTTGCAGCACTACTCACAATAGCCGAGAGGTGAACACTCCTAACTGTCCGTCTACAAAACAGAAAGTGACACATAGGCATAGAGTAGAATATTGTCCAACCTTTTAAAAGGAGGAAAGTCTGCAATGTGTAACTATGTGGATGGAACGGAGTACATTATGCTAATGTACGAAGTAAGCCAGTTCCCAAAAGCTGACATCTACTACGCGAGTCCCTTATACACCGTTCCTGAAGCAGCCAACCTCTTCTCCCCACAGCCCCCACTCCCCACCCCCACACTGGAGACCAAACCCAGGTCTTTGCTAGGCAAGCGTTCTGCCACAGAGCTAAATCCCCAATGGCTGCCATCAAATTCTTAGATGCGGAACACTGAGCAATGGCCACCAAGAGCTGGGGGGAGGGAGAGAGAACGCACTCAAGGGGTACAAAGGGTCAGTTTGGTAAGATGGAAAGGCAGAAAGATGTGCTGCACAGCCAAGCTCCTACGGTTGACACAGCCATGCCACACACCTAAAAGGTTTAAGCTGGTGACATTTGTGCCACATGCTTTTGATCACAATAAAATATTTGTAAGGACTGGGGATGTAGCCTACCATATGCAAAGACCCTGGCTCCCAGTACGAGTGCTGACAGGAAAATGAAATATTAACCATGATGAAGGGCAGATTTCAATACAGAGATGAACCTCTAGCATCCGAGTTTCCAACCTGAACAAAGCTAATGCCAGGGCAGTACCCAGTCTGCCATACACTGTGGCTCATGCTGGGTCAGACTGCCCTGGCCATGGAAAGCAGCTACCTTGAACTACAGCTTCAAAAAGGCAAGGACACCCTGGAGGAGGCGGCAAGAATATTGCAAGTTCAAGGCCAGCAGGAGCAACACAGTGAGCCCTTGTCTCCAAACAAAAAGCCAAAAGAGGGCTGGGTTGTAGTTCAGTGGTAAAGTGGTTTCCTAGCACTTGAAAAGCCCTGGGTTCAGTTCTCAGTTGATGTTGGAAGGATGAATCACCAGAATCACCCTTATTTGGGTGTTTCTGGCTCAAAAACATTTTGACAACTAGAGCCACAAGGTGGCACACTGACACCATATTGCATACTTACCAGGCTCGCTGCTGAGTGTGTGTGTATGTGTGTGTCTGTATCGTGTGTGTGTGTGTGTGTGTGTGTGTGTGTGTGTGTGTGTGTGTGTGTATCTATGTTTGTGTGTGCGTGTACATTTGTATCTGTTTGTGTGTATATGTTTGTATCTATGTATGTGTGTGTGTGTGTGTGTGTGTGTGTGTGTGTGTGTGTGTAGGTCTGTATCTGTGTGTGTGTGTGTGTGTATCTTTATGTGTATGTGTGTGTGTGTGTCTGTATCTGTGCACTGGGGTGTAATCAGGCTCTCAAGTGCTTACTGGTAGAATCCTACTTACTCAGCTACTCTCTCAATCACATCTGACAGTCTTGGTTTGAGAAGGAATAATGACACTGTTCACTTAAGAGTGCTTAAGGTGGATGGTACAGTAATGCTGGTGTTATATTCTGTTCACTTCCTTGAGAGTGCTTAAGGTGGATGGTACAGTAATGCTGGTGTTATATTCTGTTCACTTCCTTGAGAGTGCTTAAGGTGGATGTCACAGCAATGCACATGTTATACCTGACAATACAACAAGGCTCTTTCTTTTGCACACAATTCAAGAACGTGCTTGGGAGGCATTCTGCTTCCCATTGACTTACTGACAGAATTGCAAAAAAAAAAAAAAAAAAAAAAAAAAAAGATCCTGCTTGGGATCCCCGCTAAAGAAACACATCTGTGGACATTGGAGAGAAACTGCCTCCACTTAAATCTTACTTCCTTCAATGCACACACACATCTCCGGCCCTAATGGCCCTGACCTAGAGAATTTTGAGGCAAAAAAAAAAAAAAAAAAAAAGCCAAGAAGTACTTCCCAACACATTTTAAAGCATCCCACGAACAACCAAAGATGGTGACCTTTTCCAGTAATCTTTTGTTCTTTCGTTTTCACGTTGATGAGAAGCATCTGCTGTCACTCTTCCCGGTGACTTGAGAGAGAGAAAGGCCATTGCAGCCACCGCTCCCCTGAAACCCGAAGGCAAGAAGTGCTTCTCACAGGGATTTTCCTCTCCTACTTAGCCGAAGGTCCTAGTCACCCTGCAGTCCACACATCAGCAGGTCTGCATCCCTGGCGCTGTCTGCTAACTGTTCCAGCAGGGAGCTGGCAGAGCCCCAGCCTGCAGGAAACACAGAACCAGGCTTCAGCAGCTGGATGCAAAAGGCAATGACCTCCCCAAGAGCCTGGGACAAAGTGCAGGGCCCAGGGAATCTGTTCAGCATTTACGTTGGCCAGGAAAACGAGGGGGGAGGAGAGGGCCCCCTAAAGCAGTGAGTGTTTGCAGCCTGCTGTGATCTACCATGTTGTGTTTGGGAGTGGGAGGTGGGAGGGCTCGTAGTTTTCATAAATCCTGCTGGTGGCAAAGTTCCCAAATTCTTCAAAGCATCCAGGATACTGGACTGTGGTCGGAACACAGAACAAAAAGTCTTGTAAGGCAAGGGGCTCTCAGCTGGTGATGCTGGGGTTGCTAATTCTCACGCCAGGTCAACCTCCCAGACCCTTCCCAAGTTTGCAGCTTGCCTTTGGCCCAAGCAGCCTCCTTCAGACTTCAGCGTTCCACTTTTAGCTTCTGTTAATGGCAAACTGGGGCTTGAGTGACAGCTGACCAGAAGTGGCAGTATGGTCTGATTGCAGATAATGAGTGCGCTCAGCAGAGCTGATGAGCGTTTAGGTGACTCAGGCATGTAAGTTGGTAGGGAAGGGGGAGGTGTGAAGGACCAGCTGGAGGGACCAAAGAAAGGCTTGTCCTTGTCCAGCTGGCCATTCCCCATGGCCTGGCATCTTTTTGGACAGCTCATTAGCAGCAGGGGCCAGCTTGGGTTTCTTTTTGAATGCCAGGATCTCAGAAGACACGGACAATGGGAGCAGGCTGTGCTGTGGGCTTGGTCCCTTCCAAAGACACACACAAAACCATCCAGGAGAGGGTAAGTGACTGGTATCCTCAGATGGGAAGAATGGGCTGGTGCTGGTCTTGGCTAAAGTCACCCCACATGTGGCACAGAGTGACAGTGAGCTCAGACAGATGTCTCCAACCCAGGGCACTCTCGGGGCAGAAACGAAAAGCCCTTCCCAGGCCTGGAGGTCTCCACCCGAGAGCACATGACTTCCCCACTGTTCTTGAATCCTGCTGTCTCAATGACCAGGGCTCCGGATGGACGTGGAAGAAAGTGAACACCTAAACCAGAACCCAGGTCATTCCTTATTTATATGAGGTAATCTATAAACTGATATTTCCTTGTATTTAAAAAAAAAAAAAAGCATAGCTTTCTGATTCTATTTACAAATTTTATTATGACCCAGTCTTTGCCAAGAGCCTCTAAGTTTTATTTTTTGTTTGTTTTAGACAGTGTGTTGCTATGTAGCCCAGGCTAGCATAAAACTCACAGTTTTTCTTCTTCAGCCTGCTGTCTGCCAGTGTTATAGGTTATACCCAAAACAATTCTGCTCTATTCACTTGCCAAAATACACACAGAGTCCTGGAATGTTCTTGTTCTCACATAGGCCTTTTCTTTCTTACCTTCCAGCTACATTGTTCTCTCTGCAGTGGTAAGAACTGTTTCATGATCCTTTTATCTTCTTCTTTGGAGAAGTAGGGAAACAGGGCTTCATTATATATCCCAGCCTGTGCTTAAACTGGCAATCCTCCTGCCTCAGCCTCCTGAGTATGGGATAAAAGGTGAGTGCTACTGTACCCTGTCTTTTTTTTAAATCTCTTAATAAAAAATTCCTGGTTGATCACTCTGAGCATGTGCTCCAGCCTGGGCCTGGGACATGCCCAAGGCCTCTGAGGTGAAGGCTTTGTCTCCAGGTTAGCATTATGGGAAGGCGGTAAAACCTGGAGGTCTGGGTATCTAGTAGAGAGATCCTTAGATGACTGGGGCCATGCCCTCAAAAAGAACTAGGAATATAGACTTTCCTCTTTCTCTTTTGCTCCTGGTTCATGCACAACATAAGAACCATGAGCTTCCACCACAATTAACTATGTTGCCAAAAGCCTCCGGGCAGTGGAGCCAATTATCACAGGCTGGAACTTCCGAAACTGTGAACCAAAATCATCCTTTTTCTTTGGAAGTTAATTATCTTGTGGTTTGTTTTTTTTGGCCGGGGGGGGGGGGGGGTATTTGTTTGTTTGTTGAGACAGGGTTTCTCTGTATAGCCCTGGCTGTCCTGGAACTCACTCTGTAGACCAGGCTGGCCTGGAACTGCCTCTGCCTCCCGAGCGCTGGGATTAAAGGCGGGGGCCACCACTGCCTGGCTATGGGTTGTTGTTGTTGTTGTTGTTGTTATGGTAACAGGAAGCTGACTAACAGCATAGCAAGCATGCAGGGCAAGGGATGGGGTGGGATCAGCACAGCATGGTAAAAAGGCAGGAATCCCTCAGGAGCCCGCACACAAACAGTAAAGCTCTCAGGAAGCTGAACAAGTCCTCAGAAACAGAGTCAAAGACGGGCGATGAGCAATGAGCCTGAACATAAACAAGCAACGATTTGTTTTCCCAAAGAATTTGAAGTAAGGATGACAGAGTGAACCCCTTTATGACAATATGTACCTTTTGTACACGTGGGTCAGAAGCTGTTCACAGACTAAAGCCCCTTAGTTGTATTTAGCACAATTAATATGCTTTGTATTAAAGAGCACAAATTCAGACTCCACACTATCGCCACAAAAATTTTTCCAGCCCTAATTTCACTATAGCTAAGTGGGAAACCTCCTTTACAGGTTATTCCGAATAAATTAGATTTTTTTTCAAGCATCAAAAACACCAAGACAGCTAACCCACACAGTAATTTACAAGTATAATTCTATACATTTGCTGTCTCAGAAACTTGCTGATTCTCCTGCTGTTTGACTCCTGTGTAAACAACTCAACAACAGCTAGGATCATTACATTTAGAAACCGCCATCATGCACGCTCCCCAGATAAGAGCCAAAGACATGCTGCCATGTCCACCAAGCCCAGACATTCCCTTACGGTAATTACATTCAAAATGGTTATTTTTTTCAAGATTAATGAAACATTAAGGCCTTCCCTAAAAATATAACCCTCTGTTCACACGCAAACATTCATGCTCAGTACCAAATGATGGTAATTAGCCCTGGCTCATGCTTCCTATGAAACATTGGCTTTCTCATAATAATCTCCTAGCGAGATGTCCACATAAACGGAACTGTGTTCTGACCCAACCCCTCTACTGTCCATCTCAGCAAAGCACTTCAGCATCTGTAACTATGGGGCAACAGTTGCAACCCTTGAACTTAACCTTCTCCGGGGCTTCTGTGATGAACCAGAACAGAGTTCAGAATAAGCACAGCAAGGATTTCAACCTCCAAAGAGTCTATTGAGTTTCCTGGAACAAACTCAGCATTCAGCATAATAATGCCAGGCACTAAGAAAGATGGATAAGTTTTCCTGTTCCCTTTAGCTAGTCCCAAAGTATTAATTTTCCCCCTTGGGAATTATTTGCAGAAGGTTCCTGTGCTTAGAGACAGGGCTTGATTTTTATGCTTGAGAGTCTGTTTAATAAAGCATAAATTTATAGGTCATAGTATTTTTTGTTGCATAAATGGAGTACTCAAAGGAAACATTTATAAAATAAAATAAAGGGAAATCCTTAATGTGGACGATATATTTCCCACAAGTGATTACATCCAGTTAAAAAAATAATGATAATACAAGAATGGAGAGAAAAACATAGAAGGCAGGTGGCAACTAGCCAGGTCTGGACTGAAAGAACCAGGCTACTGGCTAGGGGACAGTCTACTAAAATCATGACCATGAAAGGTCTGGGTTTGATAAGAGGCTAGGGCAAGGAAAAACACAACAGAATCAGCCCTGGCCAGAAGACCTAGACATTTCACCTCTGGAAACAACCCTCCCACCTCAGTAAGCATGATTTTACCAAAAAAGATTCCATCTGAAAACAGCTTTGGGTACAACTTCTCTCTGGAGAGACTTTACATGTGATTGAAAGATAGTATTTTCTCCAACAGCATTGGAAGGTGTATCCAGTTGATAGAAGGCCAAGCACCAGCATCAGTCCCACCTCACCCAATTAGGAAGGACCAGTCCTCCCTCATGTGGGGTATTCACCAGAGAAGACTGTTCAGACATGGGTTTAAGCCAACAGAAAGTCTTTATTAGGCAGCCAGCAACTACACTGGGTGTTTGGGATCCCAGTGTAGCCTAGAGCCTTTCTCAGGGTAAGCTTTTGAGCACAAAAACTCTATCTTGGGTTGACACACTTCAGTTAACAAGATCAGTTGGCCAGAAGTGGAACTAGAGAATCCAAAAGGCAAGGTTAGTACATTTAGAGACTTTCCCAGAACTATGGACTTTGATGGATTAGGTCTTTGACCTGACAGAGTTTTATAGTCTGAATGGTTACTTCCATCATGGAGTCAGTTGTACTAAGGTCTGGGGACTTAATAAGGTCTGGAGCCCTGTTATACCCTTTCACTCACTTTTTCAGAGCTGGGAATGATGCCCAGCCTGTGGGAAGTATCTAAGAAATAGTACTTGGAGGCCTGAACGAGAGAGTAAACTATACAGTCTGGTCAATCCACCTCCTTGCTGGGCAGACCTCAGTCCAGCGGCAGGGCTAAGCAAAGCAGACTCTTGTTTTAGAAGCCTGGTGATGACTAGAAGATTCAAGCCTCCATAAAATTTCAAACCACTGGCCATGAGGATGGAAAGACAACCATAAATGCCAATTTAGGTCACCCTGACTCCTCTGGTGTCACCAGCAAGGTCTCATACAGAATCCCTTTCCTCTCCCTTGTAGCCTAAGAACACTTTCCATTTCACTGAATTTCATCCAACACCCCCACCCCCACCACCACCAAGGCTCTTCTCTCCATTTATGGTTTTGTAGGGAGTGGGTTTCTCTGAGCCCTAATTCTCCACTTCTCCAGGTTCCTGCAGACCCCTCCATGCAGTGTTTGGAGCCAGACTGGATGAGAAGTCCAAGAGCCAGTGTGGCCGTTCCACTGACCTGAATCATCAGCTGCATTTACTACATTATTTACTGTTCATCTGTGTGGCCATCTGCCGATAGCAATCATTAGGAAATGATCAAGAGTCCCCTTCCGGATGAAAATGTTGTGATTTTTTTTTTTAACATTTATAATTACAATTAAAAGAGCATGGGCTTGGAGTACAGCTGGATGGCAGAGCTCTTGTCTGGCATAATGGGGCCCTGAGTTCCCAGTACCACAATGCAAGAACAGAAAAGAAGTATGTCCATGAGTATGTCTATAGAGACATACGTGTATACACACATGCACACATATATACTTGGGGTCTTTTTTTTACATATTTGTATAAAATATCTATAATTCACTTGCTTCTAATCCATTTTTTCAAACACTAACCTGTATCTACTTTTCAAGAATTAAATTATATGTGTGTTTCGGGGAGGGGGGGGGAGTTGTTTCTGTTTTGTTTGTTTTTCAAGACAGGGTTGCTCTGATTATCCCTGGCTGTCCTGGAACTGGCTCTGTATGTAAATCAGGCTGGCCTCCAACTCAGAGATCTGCCTCCTGAGTGCTGGGATTAAAGGTGTGAACAACTATACCCAGCTTTTAAATTGCTAAATTAAAATGGCTTCCTCTTTTCTAGGACAGTGGATTCAATGTAGTCAATTAAAAATATAATTATATGGAAAAATCATAAAAAATACTGACACAAAAATATAGTGGGTGGGCTGGTGATTTAGCCAAGGGGAACAGTACTGCCTAGCGCGCACGATGCCCTGAGCTTGATCCCCAGCACTGCAAAACTAACAAAACTTCTGCCTTTGAACCATGTGTGACAGCTAAGATTACGTCACATCAAAGACAGTAAGGGAAAGAGATGGTCTTGGAGAGGTAGGATGACCTGGAGTGGGTGGAGAGGAAGGAAAACAGGAAGCAGAAGCAACCAGTCCTGACGCATGTAACTAAATGCTACGAACTATATAGTGTTCATAGCATCGCAGTTCACATTCGCCAAAGAAGAGATAATCTAGGTGTCCACTGGCAGGTGAATGGGCACAGAACATGCAATTTGTCCACATAGGGAAGGAATATTATTCAGCCTCTCAAAGAAAAGAACCCCTGTCACGTTCTACAGTACGGACAAACTGTGAGGACATTGTACTAAGTGAAATAAGCCAGGCATAAAAGCACAAATACTGTTATAAGTGCACTCATCAGCAGTCTCTAGAGCAACTAATTCACAGAGAGAAAGTAAAACAGAGGTTGTGAAGGCTTGGGAGGAGGAAGGCATGAAGGGCCGTGTCTGGACAGGGACAGTTTCCAGAGTTCTGGAGATAAAGAGGAGATGGCTGCACAATGTAAATGTACTTGGGGAATTATAATTAATATTATATATATATTTTACCACAATTCCTTTCAAGGTAAGACCCAGAGTGGAGTCTGCCAATTTCCAGGGAACTTTCCATTCCTCTCCTTTGCACAGCTCCCAACTCAGAAGGCTGGCACACTCGAGGATGCGTCAAACACTCCAAGACTCACTGAAGAGTAAAAACACACAGGTGAGGAGGAGCTAGACCAGGTTTTCCCCCAGCGTTGGGACGGAATCTCAAACATAGAGGATAAAAAGTCCTGGTAGATGAACTGTAGCCAGGTGAGGTGGTGCACACCTTCAATCTCAGCAGTGGGGAGGCAGAGACGGGCAGAGCTCTTACAAGTCTGGAGCTAGCCTGGTCTACATAGTAAGTTCCAGACCAACCAGGGCTACATAGTGAGACCTTGTCTTTAAAAATAATAACAACAATAGGGGGCTGGAGGGATGGCTCAGAGGTTAAGAGCACTGGCTGCTGGCTGCTCTTCCAGAGGTCCTGAGTTCAATTCCTAGCAACCACCTGGTGGCTCACAACCATCTATAATGAGATCTGGTGCCCTCTTCTGGTGTCCACATATGCACGCAGGCAGAACACTGTATATATAATAAATCAATAAATCTAAAATAATAATAACAACTATAATGAAGGCAGATTTGAAATCAACAGGTCTTGAACTTCAGAGTAGCTGAGAGCATATGAAAGTATCAAAACATTTTCTTTAATAGCAACTGCGATTGCAGCATGGAAAAAGAAATCAAGTCATAAATATGATGAACTTGAGCTCACTTTTTTAATGGACCAGAAAAAGAGTAACAAGTGGTAGGAAGAAAAGAGAGGCTGTGTTACCTGGTAACTGGTTATGTAACTGTATCTTTATACTACAGGGAAGGTCCATTCAGGAGAGACTAGAATGTCCCAGAACACAGGGCACCTATTTTCTCAGGCATGAGCAGAGGCAGAAACAACAGCCAAGGCTGTTACATTGTTAGAAACACAGGCATGCTCCATGGCTCAGCAGGGTAAAGAGAGGTTACATTATAAAACTGTTACAGCAAGTGCCTCTGGCCTGGAGCAATTTCACAGAACAATCGCTAAGATGATAATCGTTTCTCCATAATTTCTTCCCTACAGCTGTGGCTTACTGCAGCTCGGCTGCTGCAAACAGGACAATCTATTTTGCCCTCTTAAAAAAAAATCTGCCTTTTACCTTCCAATCTCACACTCATTTCCTCCCTCATTTATTTCTCCCATGACCCATGGGGTTAGACCCAGTCAGTGTCAGGCATAGACCACTGGAGGCTCTCATTTCTGCCTTGTGAGCCTGCTCCCCTAGGCAGAGAAGTCTCTTAAGGGAGCAGGTAAGATATGCCTGCTGATCTGCAAACAGAGAAAGCAAGAGAATTCTGTCTACTTTTCATCAAACCTTGTTTTTTTTTAAAATTAATATAATTAACTCAGAAAAGCTGGGTTATCGGCTCAAGCCTTTTTGCCTGAGCTGGATCAGGCACCTAAACTGAACTGTCTCCAGGTGCTGCCACCCAATCAGGAAAAAGGGTTTCTGGCTGTCTGGGCTGCAGGTGTTGAGCTTAAACGAGATTCAGGTGGTACTGGGTTGCTTCATCTTGGGTTGACATCCTTGGGCTGGCCAGCTCTCTGTCATGGGAGAGCTACCTGTGTACTGAGAGTGTAGGACATCCTCATCTTTATGCACAGTATGCCAGGAACACCCCCTACCTGTGACAATCAGAGATGTCTCCAAATACTTCTCGAAGTCCCCTGGAGAGCAATATCACTCCAGTTGAGAACAAGTAGGGTAGAGAGGCCCTCCACCCCTCATCCACCACCGTTAAGAACCCATCTGAACTCTCCTCCACTGCTCCAGAGGACCTGCAGGCAATCCAAGAGGAGCCACCAGCAGGTGGCGATCAAGACCCCAATCCAAAGAGAAACCAACCGGCTTCCATTAGAGCCTGAAATACAGACTCCCAACTGAAGAGAGGCCGCAGGGCTGGCGCCCCAGCGGCTGCCTCCTCTCCCACTCTCTTCTTGGCCTGGGCAATCCTCCAGGACATGAGCAGTGGACAGCCCGATCTCAGCTACTTGGCCAAGCTATAAATCTGTAAATTAACCAATGTTCTTTTACCAATTTCTGTTCTCTTATTCCTTTGGGGTATAGAGAAAACAGGGTGGCAGGTCTGTGGCCCAGCACTGGGTACCAACCCCGTGACTGCTCTTTGCCCCCTGCGCCATCTTCTGGCTGGCCACTCCACCTTTGCTCCCTGCATCTGCCAGAGCCCTTCATTTCTTCCCCTCATTAGCGGTCTAATGGTGACCCTCCCCCTCACTGTCTCCGGCTTGTCTTTTCCTTGTTCCTTCCTTTCCGACCTCTCCTCTCTTATCCTTCTCCCTCTCCCACCCACAGGTCAGCAGCACAGCCCTAGATACTTCTTATTCAAATTTTTTTATTCAAATCTATGGAAAGCTGGACTAAGTGTGTTCTGAAGCTTCTGTGTGTAGATGGAGGACTTATCCAGTAGTAACCTAAGACCCCGCTTTAGGAGGTAAGAAATCAGGGGGAAAAAAAATTCTATTCCACCTAGGGGACCCTAGTTATGACCATGCTGGCTTGACAAGGGCCCACTATGTACCTAAGAAGAGAAAGCTCAACTGAGCACCAGAGTCCGTGATGTGCTCGCGAGTAACTGTTTCTGGAACAACAAGGCTCCTGTACAGAGACTCGACTCGCAGAACCCCTGCCTGAGCTGTGTCCACGCATCCTAGCCAGGCTGGCAGGACTTCAGGGTGTAGCAAATTGAATGAAGGCTACAGGTTCAGTCTCCCGTGTGTGCCAAGCAAGTGGCTTTCCAAAGTAACATGCTGCCCTGAGTCTCCTGACTATCACTGAGAGGCAATCAGTTCCATCCCAGATGGTGCCCTCCAACCTCACCCTCCACTGGCCCATCCGAAGCATTATTACTGTTAGAGACAGCATCTCCTGTAATGGAGGGCTCTCTGGGAGCCCGGATGCTGAAAGCAAACCCCAGACAAACAGCCACATCAGCACAAACGAATGGGAACAAAACTAATCAGTCACAATCAAATAGAAAGAGCCTCCTGGAGAGTGACAGCCAGATGGGGAGTTAATGTAGTTCAGATCATTAACATTCCACTAATGTTCACTGCTTTCTTAATGGGGCCAGGTCTAGTAGGAGAAGCAAAGCAAACTGCAGACACACTCACTTCTCAAAAACAAAAGCCCCCCCCCCCCCCCCCCGCCAGAATAACCTAGTGAAAAGCAGGTGACTTGGAGGGAATTTACCACCAATGTCCCTGCCCATGCCCATCCCTGCAGCCCTGACTCCTCTGGGACATTTTACTATCAACTTCTCTGGGGAGAGTGGCAGCTTTATTCACATACCATTCAATCTAATCACTTAAAATGAATAGTTCAATGGTTTTAGCATATTTGCAAACCTGTGGAGCCATTATCAAAGTCAATTTTAGAATATTTAGAATAAAGGACCCTTTCTATAGACCAAACAATTATAAATGCCCCACAATTCCCATGCTGAAACTTGAATCCATAGAGACAGGTGACTGTTGTAGCACCTTTATAAGAATAGACATGGGCCGATATGACTGCTCAGTGGAGAGGGGCACTTGCCACGAGTTGGGTCAGAAGTTGTCTGGAATGACTGTGAGAACAGAAGGGAAAAGCTGCTTTTTACTTTAGACCCTACTTTATTTACCCATTCCTCAGCTGAAGGGGTTGGCTTGTTTATTATTACGATAAACATCTCCTATAGACTCACGTGTGGACACAGCCTTTCATTTCTCTTGTACCTAAGAGTAGAGCTGCTAGGTCATAAGGTAATGGTGCATTTAAACTCCTGGACAAGAGCCAGACTCTTGCGAGGCAGCTGCACCATTTCACACTCCTCATGGCCAAGGATAAGGATTCCAACTTCCCCACATTCTTCTCTAACTTACCTTCTTTGTTATTGACAACAGCCTACTGGTTTAAAGCTATATCCCATCCTGGGTTTGATCTGTAGGTGATTCAGATCCTTGCTTATTTTGAGATGCTACTCACCTTTTTGTTATTGCACCGTAGAATTCTTCAGATAGGGCATTTGCAAACTTTATGCCTATTCTGTGCGTTGTTTTCTCACTCTCTTGTTACTGTCCCTTTGAGACACAAGGGTTTTTAACATTTATTTATTTACTTAGTTATTCATTCATTTTAGGCTGGGGTTAGTACCCAAGGCCTGTGACTATTAGGCATGCACGTTTATGCCGAGCTACACCTCCAGCCCAAATTTTTAATTTTGATGACTTCTATATTCCCTCTATTTTCTTTGGTTACCTGTGCGTTGGTGTCATACCTTAGAGCCAGATCCTTTTAAGTAAGCTTTTTCCAGGCGTGTTTGTCAGCCACCATTTCTTTCCTCCTATCACAGCAGGGTCTCTCCTGCCAGACTCCTTCACTATGGAGACACAGCCCACAGGCCTAAAGGACAAGAGGCTTTCACACCTCCACTGCTTCCCGCTGCTCTCTGATTAGCCCCTGGGCTATTACTTAGGCTGGGAAGCCAAGGCTGTCAGAATTGTTAATCAATCTTTAAAATAACTCTGAAGCCTCGGAAAGGTGATCTCCCCCTCTGGTTCTGAGAGAGGAAGATAACTAAGAAGTCATTGCCAAGACAAATAATGGGTGTCAGAGAAACTGCAACCTTGGAAATCTCTAACCTTGACTACAGAGGAGGAGGGAGAGGGGAGGTGACAAAGAGCCATAGAGGCACCCAGCAAGTGAGAGCAGACAGAACGTAAGGCATCGTGGACCTGACATCCCATAGCTCAACATCCTAGCACACCGCCCTCCCCTTCATCAACTGGCTCACCCATCAATATACACGACCGTTCAGAAATTACTGATCCAGAGATTTCATGCCCCAAGTATTTCTTCAGCTTGCTTGCTGCATCATGTCCACTATTTCATACAGCCAAGTCTCAGAGTTTTCTGATCACAAAAGCGAGGGCTACTGAAAAGACTTGTGTTCCAGAGTATATTTCCTTCTCCACAGAGCAGAAGACCCAGACACCACCTCCCCAGTCAGCCTCCCCAACTTCCCCAGGTAATTAACAGACACCAGAGTGAGAGCCTTGCCTTTCACTCCCAGTTCTATCGTGATTCTAACCCGAACGGAACCACACTGCCCTTGATGGTTCAGTTATCCTTGGCTTGCACCCCTGTTCCAGCCTGGAAGAAAGTCCAATGCTCACCCAAGGTTTCTGAAGCACCTAGAGCAGTGGTTCTCAACCTGTGGGGTCTCGACCCCTTTAGCGCCAAATGGCCATTTCACGGGAGTTGCCTAAGACCATTTGAGAACACAAATGTTTACATTAGGATTCATAACAGTAGCAAAATTACAGTTATGAAGTAGCAACGAAAACAATTTTATGGTTGCAGTCACCACGACATGAAGAACTGCATTAAAGGGCCACAGCATTAGGAGGGTTGAGAACCACTGACCTAGAGGATGAATAGAGAGGGGGGTGCTCATTCTTGTAGATCCTTCACTGAGTTCGAATCCTTAGCTCTATATCTTGTGGCCATTTCCTACTGCCACAAACAAGAACCTGAATGCCCTTTGCTGACTTCCACTGAAATCTATGCTGGGTAGCCTGTGGCAGCCCCTGTGCCTTGCTTCCTGTCAATCACTGGTCTTGGATAACCTCCTGCCCTTGAGTAATATGATTCTAATCAATAAGACAGGGCAGCATGGAGAGACCTTACTTTTGTGATCAGATTGCAAGACTGCAGCTTGCATTCTGCTCAAGGAGCTGGAGGCTGGTCAATTGCTCAAGGAGCTGGAGGCTGGTCAATTGCTCAAGGAGCTGGAGGCTGGTCTCCAGCCCAGTCAGGAAGAATTAAACCCGTCAGTCTACCAGACCTGAAGTAAATGCATCCTGCTACAACCCCCCAAAGTGAGCTTGGAAGCAAGTTTTCCCTCCATAGGTCTTCAGATGACATTCTAGTCCTAGATGACACCCTGTTTGATGCAGCCTTGTGACTGCAGGTGACTCAAAGGACTTAGATCAGCCATACTCAGCCTCCAAGGCCATGGAAATTGTGAGACAGTGTGTTATTCGTGCAACAACAGATAACTGACATAAAGAACAAATGAGACATTAAAATTACAGTCCTAAAAACACAAAACTCAATATTGAACAGGATTTAGCTAGTGAAAATCCTCTCTCTCTCTCTCTCCCCCTCCTTCCCTCCCTCCCTCTCTCTCTCTCTCCCTCCCTCCCTCCCTCTCTCTCCTTCTCTAAAATACACACACACACACATACAAACTTCAACAGAGATTCGGAACTAGCCTGACCAATGGAAGACCCAAGAAACCCCATTCTTCTCCCTATTTTCCAGTGGGGTAGGCAGTAGGAAGAGAGTACTGTTTCTTCCAAAGGACACAGGAAAATATAATAAAACCTGGCATGTTTTAAAATTATTTGCTTCCACATCTGTTTCTCCCACTAAACTAAGTCTGTCAGAAAAAATTACTGAGTTTTATTCATCTTTACAGCGTTACAAAACAGTACGTAGCTGATTAAGCAGTATGGGTTAGATAAATGTTTGCTGAATGTTCATTACATACTATGATTACACTAAAAGATTCACGTTTGAAATGAATTATTAATGCATTATTAATTCGCAGGAGAATCACTGTGCTGGACTACAAGGAAATTGTATGATAATAAGGTTCTCAGATATTTCAAATAACTAACTCCTTGGATTGGGATCTAGAGAAAAACCACTGCTCTGATAAATCCAATGCTATAGGACGCTGTGCACCTCAAAGCAGAGTTATCTTTTGAAAGGCATATGATCTGAATTACTAGATATTCCATGACCCACAACAGGAGGCGAGGGATGAGGGTACGTTACAGTCAGATTTGGATTCAATTGCCCAGGAATTTGAATTCTAGGAATTTATCATACGAAAATAAAACATCAACATCACTTGTACAAGTAGAACATTGAAAACCAAATATTCAGCAACAGGGGCTAGTCAAGCAAACCATGGTTCTTCTACACATCTGTATTAACAGTGGTTGATGGGGAAGGTGCATATGGTCATATGAAAAGAGCAGCTAATGAAATATGTAAATTGCTATCCAACACGCTTTCCTCTCTATGTACATATGCACAGAAAATGTGGATTATACACCAAAACATTAATAATTCATAGCATCTCAGATGTTTTGAGTGAATATGTTTCACTTTTTAGTCAAAAGCATTTGAAACTGTATTTAAAAAGAGCAAAGAGTTAATTCATATCTCCACTTAGCAAAAAGATTACTAATTGAATATTTACTAGATAGATATTATAAAGTGAAAAATGGCTCCTATATCTATCACATTTTACTTTTAAAAGCAACTTTAACTAAGAAGGTTTATTTGAGTCTCTGAAAAGCTGTGTGAATCAGGAGGAGCTTAGGCAGTACATGACATCGAGGCTGCATGAGTCCCTTGCTCAAGTCTCCTTGCAGGCTGAATGAAGGAAAATACAAATGGTTGCAGAGGAAGCTGCACTGTCTCAACCAGCAGAACAAAGAATGACCGTAAAGGGTTGGGGATTGAGTTCAAGGGTAGAGGGCTTGTCTAACAAGAGCAATGCCCTAGGTTCAGTCCTCAGCTCTGAGAAAAACAAAAAGAATGGCCATAAAAATACCAATTAGGACGATTTCTAATACCCTAAGCAATTCATTTTCAGGAAATACTTCAGACCAACTAAATACATTCACTTTTTGGTCTCTAGTATTTGAGGAAATTGTCCTACATTTTTGGTCAGCTATTCTTTTCATTGTGCCCAACAAATAAGCACAGGCCCTCATTTGGAACTCCTAATACATCATGACAGATAGTAAAAATAAGACAGAGAATGTACTACTGGGAAGCCAAGATGCTATGAACCCCCGTACCCCATAAGTCTCCGCACCAAGACTGACCAGTGCTTCACTACCAACTCTTAAAGGCTATTTCACTTTCTAAAGCATCATTCCTCTATGATCTGCGCCATGTGTGTGGAGGAAGGTCGTGTTAAACCACCACCACATGGGCCACCAAAGGCTGAAGACCTGAGCTCTGTGGTGATATATTTGTAATCTAAGAAACAAAGCTCGCCTGAAGATCAGAGGACAGAGCCAGCCACAGAGTTAGCCATAGAGGCCAGGCAGTGGTGGCACACACCTTTAATCCTAGCACTCTGAGAGGCAGAGATCTGTCTGGATCTCTGTGAGCTGAAGGCCACACTGGGCTACTTGAGATTAATCCAGTCTAAAAGAGAAACAGCCAGGCAGGGGTGGCACATACCTTTAATTCCAGCACTTAGGATCACACACCTTTAATCCCAGCACAAGGAAGGTTGAAACAGGAAGTGATAAGGCTGGGCAGAGAAAGGAATATAGAGCAGGAGGCTCTTTCAGGCTGAGGAGTTGGTGAGGTAAGAGATGGTGGCTGTGGCCTGCTCTGTTTCTCTGATCTTTCAGCTTTCACCCTGATATCTGGCTCTGGGTTTTTATTAAAACCAATTAGGATTCGTGCAATAGAATTCAATCCCCAGGCTCTACACGGTAGAAAGAGACAGCCAATTCCGACAAGTTTTCCTTCATTATTTGATCCATGCGCATGTGCGCAAGCATGCATACACACACACACACACACACACACACACACACACACACACACACACACACACAATAAATAAATAAATAAATAAATAACTCCCAAGAATAGCACTTGTAACAGACACATACATCCCTCCAGACAAGGTGGTGCACAACAGTCTGGCATGGAGCACAGAGCAGGATGTATGCTAAGCAAAGTGGACAAAAGGCAGCATCAACCCTCTCTAAAGGTGGAAGAGACTCTCAAGAAGCAGAGAGCAAGCACGGAGCAAGCACGGAGCTGCCCCTCGCAGGAGCTGCTCTTTGCCTCATGCAACAGGGCCCAGAAGAGGCTGTGCCTTGGCCAAGGACAGACTGCAGGCATTTGGCTGGGGACACAGGAGGAGGAGAAGGAACTTCCTCCAAGTGTGGTTTTGCGCAGACCTACATGCTGACAAATTAGGAAGGAAACAGGAGACAAGATGTGAGGTGTGAGCTGTGAACAAATTTAGACAGAAAGCTAACACTTCTCCAAAATTAGCATACCAGTCTGGGGACAAGTGCCCCCAAGTGCCTTAGGACTCAGATCAGCAGGAGGGTGTGGGCCAGCCAGTTATGCAGAGAAAGATCAGCAGATGTGTCAAGGAGGGTGAGGGAGGCCAGGGCAGAGGCAGTTCCCTGGGCTGCTCCACATTAAGCCATCCCTGACCCCTAAGGGAGAAGAGGCTGGACTCATCTTTGGTCTCAATGGAATGCCACTGGGATTTCATGCACACACACTTGAGATTAGCTAACTCTGAGTGCACTGACTGGCATAGATTGTTCCACACTGGAGGATTCACTGTTCTTAACAATTTAGATATTCTCTTCACGGTTGCAAACCTCTGCATAATCATTATTAAATACCCAGTAAAAGAAATTGTTAATTAATGATAACAGCCAGCACATAGTAAACGCTGATTATGTGCCTGGTCATGTCACTTATTATGATCTCCATTTTGCCAGTGAAGAAACTGAGGCAGGGCACAGTTACTTAAACACAGTCCAAAGCCCCACGGTTAGGAAATGGCCAAGGCCAGCACTCTCACTTTAGGAGTTAAACAGTAGATCACACTGCATAGGTCAACTTCAGAGAGGGTGCTTGATCAAGGGCCTAGAGCTCTGAGCCAATAAGTCAGCTAAGAAGTATGTGTCACATGGTGGCATCTGAATGTCCCCTGCCTGTCATTTAATCTCAAGAACGCTCTGTTAACCTTGAAAAGGTTATTGATCACTTGGAAAGTTTAGATTAAAAAATAAAAAACAAAACACTTAAATCCCACAGGAGACACACAGGTATCATAAAAGGAGGCACTATTGGAGGTTTCGGACATTGGTGGGTGAGTTCCCAGGACCAAGAGGGCAGATTCCACTCTGGAAGCAGCAGCACTGATTATCTACAGACCGCTGACTCCCTAGCAGAATGAAGAGCCAGTTTTGCCAAGTCTTCACAAGTTTTCTAGAAAAGTGGGAAATTCAGATTGTTTCGCAGAGCCCCCAACATTCGAATCTTGGCAGTCATTCAAAATATTTTTTTTTTGTCCTTAATCATGAGCCAAACAAAACCTGTCTGCAAACACAGCTCTGTTCAAGAATCATTATAGTTTTCAGCAGACAAGGCAGTAAGAAACCCTCTGGGTGGCAGAGTACTGGAACGGGGTTCTGAAGTGCTTGGAAGATAATCTTCAAAGTACAGCCACACACAGAGGCCAGTTTAGGTCGGCCTGTGTCTAAGATTGCACTGATGTGACCCAAACATCTCAAGCTTCACATCTGTGGTAGTCATGAGTGTAACCCTAGAGAGAGAAATCTAACACCTCCAACATGGTGGCGGCTCTGCGTGTGCAAGGAACCCCACTGGAACACAGAAAAAAACCTTTATATCTGCAGTTCTCTTTTCATTTTTAAATTTTATTTTTGTAGACATAACAGAATTCTTAAATAGACTTTAAGCTAGTATGTGTGCATATGCCTCAAATAATAAATATGCATCAAAATGAACACATGGTACTGAAAACTGGCCAAAGGTCGTAGGCTTTCGGTTGGAACCCACTATAGTTATTTTGCCAAATGGTCATGTTGTCAAACTATCTTCTGAATATTTATACTCATAGATCCATGCTGCTCTCAACCTTGGTCAGAGGAGCTTCTTTATGCAGAGGGCAGCAGTCAGTGCAGAGACGCCTAACTGCTTAACGTTCTGAGAAGTGGTGACTGGGAGTGCCCAGCCTCAGTGGAACCTCTGCATGTTAACCTCTTTCCCTTAGGCTCAGGAAACAGTGCAGAAGAGGGACAGAAAGACAGTAAGGAAAGGATGAGACGCACTGCTGTAGAAGGTGGATACGACTATGGCACTCATGAACTTACAACTTGACCATTCGCACAAGACCTGAACAAGATCAAGCCAAGCAAAATTCCAGTTTGGAGTAGAGAGGCACCCCTGAGGCCTTAAGCCCAGCTGAGGAGCTATTGACAGTTGGTGGCTGCTGGGGGAGGGATGAGCCACTTTTCTTTGAGGGGTGGCCACTGGTAGATTACCCATGCATGCCTCAGTGGATGGCCTCACACCCACATGCTCATGAGCAGCATGAACTGGACTCAGTGAGATGTTTTTTAAAAGAGAGAGAGATCACAAAGTTGGGAAAGGAATATGGCAGGGGGCTCAGGGAGACCTGGAGGGAGGCGTGAAGATGGGTCTGATCAAAATATATTGTATACATGTGCAAAATTCTCAAAAAAATAAATAAAAATATTTTTAAAGGGAAAGAAAAGAAAACGTTGTAACAGCCAGCTCTACACATGTCAGCAATGGTATCAAACACGTGGAGGCAAGTCGGGTGTGGCAGCACACTCTTGTAACCCCTGGAGTTAGAGGTAAGAGACCTCTAACTTGCATACCATGAGTGCAAGAGAGTCTGCCTCAAATAAATATATAAATAACAAAAAATATATTATACGCATACAAAGGAACAAGGTCAGAAAATCCAAAAAGTTCTATGTAGAAGGCCAAGAAACTCAAGCATGCCTGTCCGCACAAATAATTCATCAGCAAACCACACACTCACTATTAAATCAAGAAGCTTGGTCTTTGGGACTGGAGAGGCGGCTCAGTGGTTGGGAACACATACTGCTCTTGCAAATGACCCATTACTTGTAGCAGTGGTCTCTCAGTCATCTGTAACTCCATCTCCAGGGAGACCCTATGGCATCCGACCTCCACTGGCACCTGCATCATGTGCACATACATACACACACACACACATCTGTAACTCCATCTCCAGGGAGATCCTATGCCTCTGACCTCCATTGGCACCTGCATCATGTGCACACACACGCACCTGTAACTCCATCTCCAGGGAGACCCTATGGCATCCGACCTCCACTGGCACCTGCATCATGCGTACAGACACACACACACACACACACACACACACACACACACACACACACACACACCTGTAACTCCATCTCCAGGGAGATCCTATGCCTCTGACCTCCATTGGCACTTCCACGCACGTGCACGCACACGCACACACACTCTGTCCTAATCTGCTTTCTGTTGCTGCAATAAACACCATGAGGAAGAGCAACTTGGGGAGGAAAGGGTTTATCTCATGTCACTATGCCCAGATCACAGACAGATACTGAGGGAAGTCAGGGCAGGAACTGAAGCGAGACCATAGAAGAATGCCACTGCTGGCCCGCTTCCCCTGACATGCTCAGCCCCCTATTATATGTAGCCCAGGCCCACTTGCCCAGGATGGCACCACTCACAGTGGGCTGGGCCGTCCCACTTAAATCAGCAACCAAGAAAATGCCTGACAGACATGGCCACATGCCAGCCTGATGGAGACAGTTCCTTAGATGAGATTCTCTCTTCCAAGGAATGTCTAGGTTTATGTCAGGTTGACAAAAACTAAGTCTCTCTCTCTCTCTCTCTCTCTCTCTCTCTCTCTCTCTCTCTCTCTCTCTCTCTCTCACACACACACACACACACACACACACACACACACACACACACACACACACACACCTAGGAATAAAGTAAACCTTAAAAAAGAAGCAGCTTGAACCTCAGTTCCCAATAAGCTGCTACACAGCAGTGCACCTGCAGAACCACATAACCAGCTTTTATTTTTTTTTTAAGATTTATTTATTTATCATGTATACAGTGTTCTGCCTGCATGTTTACCTGCAGGCCAGAAGAGGGCACCAGATCTCACTATGGACGGTTGTGAACCACCATGTGGGTGCTGGGAATTGAACTCAGGAGCTCTGGAAAAGCAGCCCGTGCTCTTAACCGCTGAGCCATCTCTCCAGCCCCCACATAACCAGCTCTTTAAGGCAAGGGTTGGTTCCTACCTTTGTGTGCCAGGTGCCTGGCACAAATAGGTGTTTACTGTATATTTTTACTTATATAGTAATCCTAACTTGTATATGCTAAAACCCAGAGGTGTTCCAACTTTTAAAATGACTATAATTCCCTCATTTTCCCAAGAAAGTTCACTTCTAGCAAGTTCCTTGGCTGGTAACAGCAACCATTTCGAAGGCATGGTTAGAAGACACACGGCTCACATACACCCCCACGAGGAAGAGGGAGAAGGACCAGGAGAACAGGAGCTGTTCTAAACAAGACTGTAAGAACTGCACACAACAGCAACTCAGGCTTTTCATTACAGTGTCTAACTTGCCCGTCCCCCACTTAGGAAGCGATAGCATGCAGCAATTTAATTACATGACTAACCTCCTCCTCCATCTTCCTTGCTTTCCCTCTTCCCCAGGCAGCGCGACAGAGCCTCACTTTGTAAGTGCAATATTTATTTTTTAGAAGGAAATTATATTTTAAGATTATTTGTAATTATAACCGCTGTCTTAAGTTTCTTTTCTAAATCTGCGATAAGACACAAGGGCCAAGGCTACTTATAAAAGGAGGGTTTATGTGGGGCTTAAAGTGAGTTCCAGAAGGTGAGTCGTGACCACCACGCAGGAAATGTGGCAGCAGGCAGCCGTGGCTGTGGGTGCAGTGGCTGGGAGCGCACGTCTTGACCCGAAGCCAGGGGCAGAGAGGCATACCTTTTACTAGTTATTTTGTTGTGCCCAGAGTCCCCCGAAGACCATCAAGAGACCAAATCCAATGCAAAAGCAAAGAGTCTTTGTACTGCGAGTTAACTCTGGTCTTTCCATCCGTCTGACACAGCAGCAGAGCAGGAGAGACCCTGAGTAGCGATGGGGCAGGGTATTTATAGAGCGTGAAGTAAGGGGGTGTCTTGGGGTCTTCAGACGACATAGGAACAGACTCAGGATTGGTTTACGTGAGTAACAATCATGTTAGTAACTTTTAATTGGCTAGGGTTAGTTGGGGGTTACAGTTATCCATTTGGGGGCAGGCCTAGACAAGTCCCAGGCTTTGTCCTTGAGCTGTCATGGAGGCTGGCCGGCCTAGCACTTACTGTGTGGGCTGGCTCAGTGGCCCAGGCTTGGTGCGTCCTATCTCCCTGTCCCTGCTGGCAGGGGCATCACTGATTGTCTTTTGTTCATGGCCCTCCCAGAAATTACCCACTCAAGTCTCAGGAAACTGAAATTGAGGCCTGATCTCTGAGAGAAGACTGACAGCCTGTTATGGCATCTGCTTGGTCCTTTCAATTTATATATGAGCTGGGATTGGGTCATTGAAGCAAACGACCCAAGAATCTCTATTTCTGGAGTTCCCCTGAATTCTCCTCACCATATAACCACAGCTGTCTTCTCACTAGAGAACGGCACACTGTCCTTGCTTAGAGACCCTGCCAAGTTCTCACACAAGGTGGATGCCGTGTTGGTCAGACTTGCTGCTGTAACAAATGCCTGAGAGGAGCCGTTTAAAGGAGAAAAGATCTGTCTAGGTCCCCAGAGGTTTCAGCCCTCAGCTGTGAGCTTCACTATTACTGAGTTTGTCCCAGGGCAGAGCATCATGGAAGGAGGGCATGGCAAGGCAGACCTGCTCACCTCATAGCAAACAGAAAGAACAGAGACATTTTATTAATAAATAATAAAGCACTTTATTACATCCCCAGTAACCTACTTCTTCTACCTAAGTCCAACCTCCTAAAAGCGTTTTCATATTATAAATCCATGGCAGGATGAATCTATTGATTTGGCCAGAACCCTCATGATCCCATCGCACCTCAATGACCTCGACCCGTCAGCTGGGGACCACATCTTCCAAGAACGAATCTTTTTTAGGGGACATTTCACCCAAACCACAGCAGTGCCTAATGAGGTGGTTCTTGGCCCCTTTCTAAATTCACCACAGCTTCGCCTCCGTCTCTGACCCGATGACTAACAATCATGTCTCAGCACAGCCCAGGCAACAAGAACACCTAATTCCTGCTGTCGAATAAGTTGCTTATTTATCAAAAGAGGATACATCAGTGGGAACCAACATTGTATTATTTGAAGTGGATCCTGAAGGTTTTAGCTTAGGGGGTGCAAAATATTAAGCTGGGTAAAGAGTAACTAATTGGCATGAAGACAGTCTCTCTTAACTCTCAATCCAAAGCCATGGCAAGGACTCCTGAAGCTGGTCTGGGCCTCCAGCTGGAATGGTTCCAAGAAGCCTGAAGCCAGGCAAATTCTGTTAATGGGGTGGGGGGTACTTGAACTGAGGAAGAATATGAAGGGTCGGGATGGTGAGGTCCTTGGTGTAGGGTTATTCTACGAGACTGAGGCACCCATACATCACGTCCTGAAAAGATGAAGAGAATTCTCCTTTTACTAGAGCCATGAGGAGGGCCAAGGATGGAAGCCGTATTAACATCTCATCCTGCTCAGGACCACTCCACACCCTCCAGTTCCTAGCACGTCAACCACTGCTGCTGCAGTCCATTTCAAACAGGCTCTCACCGGCTTTTCACAGGTGTGTGAACCTTTGTCTTTCTGGCCATGGGTTTCTCTGACAAGTAGGATGCTTAGCATGAACTTAGGTGCAGCCTGCTCTGAGGACACTGACCCCTGGAGGACCGCTTTGATCAATGCCGTGGGACAGAAGTCAACAGATCCCTGCCTCCCTTCCCTCTCGCCTACCCAGAGGGATCATTCTTTTGTTTACTTGTGGCATTTGGAGGTTTGTTTTGCTTTTGTTTCTAGAGGTAAGAGGCCTGGTATGTACTTCAAAAAGCTCCCCAAGGAAGGCATAGTGTCACCAATCAGTAGTTGATCCCAGACTGGCCAAGTAATGAACACACTTTAGTATTGTCTTTTTATACATTATAGTCATGCTCCTGTGAGTCACTTCCCAAATAAGCTAACTGCACATGGGCTTTTAGATGAAACTAGGATAAACCAGGCCCAATCGTTGGGGGGAGTGGGGGGAGGGCCTGAATATGGGTCAAGAGCCTCCTAGGAAATCGGTCCTACAACAGAAGTAGCAGTGATAAAGGCAGCATCAGCAGACGCCCGGCCCCAACCAGCCTCCCACTAACTCACACCACCAGTGCTCAAACACCACCCCCTTATAGAACCAAATGGTACTTTCACACACACCCTCCACACCCAGTCTTCACAGCTCAGGCCATCAGCTGACAATGTAAACAAGTACAGCGGTGTTGACAATGGAAAATGGGGGCGGGACTGGGATGTTTCCAGTGGGGGGTGCACACGTGTGTGTGTGTGTGCGTGCGCGCGCGCGTGTGTGTGTGTGTGTGTGTGTGTGTGTGTGTGTGTGTGTGTGTGCGCGCGCGTGCCTGTGAATGCACTCACTCATGCTCACACAGAGGCCAGAGGATGGTGTCAGGTGTCCTACTGCATCACTCTCCACCAATTACTCAAGGCTTCGTCTTTCCCTGACCTGGACCTAGGCCAGCATCCAGGAAGTCCCAGTGACCCTCCTAGTAGGTGGGCTTACAGGTACGCGCATGACCGTGCTCAGCTTTTTACACAGGAGCCGGGTATTCGAACTCAGGTCCTGTTTGCACGGCAAGTTCTCTCGCCCACTGGGCCATCTGCCCCGTCCCCAAAAGTTTTAATACATATTTAAGTGAGACTGTCATACAATCTTGTAACAAGAGTTTAGCTCTAAATCACATTCAAGAGTTCCTCACGGAGCCAAACACACCAGGTGTGCCTAACTCATTTCTGCTTTCAATAGAAAAAGTTCTCCAGCGCTGGTAAGATGGAGAACTCATCAGACAGTTGCCACGCATCCCTGGCGACCTGAACTCAGTACTGGAACCCACATAAAGGTGGAAGAAAAACTATCAGTGGCACCAAGATGTCCTCTGACCTCCCCATGCACACGACGGCACATGTGTACACATACACACACACATTATTAATAATAATAGTAATAATGAATAAACATTTTAAAGTTCCCGTTTACTCTGTATCTTTTGCTAGAATAAAATCTTCCGTGAAGGACCAGGGAGGCAGGTCAGTCAACCAAGTGCTTTCCTTACAAGTTCAACGACCTGAGTTCAATGCCCAGAACCCATGCAAAAACAAAAATAAGCAAGCAAGCAAGCAAACAGAAAGCATGCACATGGACACAGACAAAAAGGGGTGAAATGGTGCAAGTTTATAATTCTGCACTAGGGGTGTGGAGACATACGAATACCTGAGGCTTACTAGCCAACCAGCCCAGCCTAGGCAAAGTCCAGAACAATGTCTGAGATCCTGTGGTGGTTTGGAAGAGATGCCGCATTTGAAAACTTGATCTCCAGCTGGCTGTTTGGAGAGGATTAGGAGGTGTGGTCTTACTAGAGGAAATGTGTCCCTGGGGGTGGACTTTGAGGTTTCAAAAGACACACCATTTTGAGTTGCTGCTCTCTGCTTCTTTCTCACTTGTGGATGGAGATGTGAGTTCTCAGCTGTTCCTGCCACCATGCCTTCACCCTAGCATCCTGGGACCACTCTGGAACCGTAAGCCCAACTCCACCATGCCTTCACCCTAGCATCCTGGGACCACTCTGGAACCATAAGGCCAACTCCACCATGCCTTCACCCTAGCATCCTGGGACCGCGCTGGAACTGTAAGCCCAACTAAACACTTTCTCTTATAAGTTGCTTTAGTCATGGTATTTTATCACAGAAATAAAAAAGTAACTAAGACAAACCCTGTCTCAAAAAATATATATGAATTGTTGTCCTTTTTTAATTGTTGCTGCCTTTTAAGCCATGGCTGTCCAAATCAGCAACTGCAACTCCATTGCTAGCAGCGGTTAGACTACAAGGGCCACAGCCGAAGAGAAATCTGTTCCCTCCGGCTCCAACTCTTGCAAAACTACAAAGGGAACTTAACTAAACCTCTGTCCCTCTAAAGAACTCAAGATTCGAAGGTTAAGTTGGAATTCTGCTCTTCAGAGAGACTGAATAGCAAGTAGCTCCCCTCCTCTCCTTGCTCTCGTCCTCCAAAAAGCCCCTGTGCGTCTCCTCGCCCTCCTTATAAGCCCTTTCTCACCTGGCTCCTCCCTACCACTTCCTGTCGGCTAGTTGCTGACTCAGCCTCCTGACCGCAGGTGAATTTTAGTTCATCAAACACATCTTTGCATCATTAAACAAATGTCCCAGAGCATAAACAAAAGTAACACACCTTAAAATAATATTCTACAACAATGAATGGTACCCTCTACACACAAGTGTACCTATATATATGCACATGCATGTACTCACACATACACAAAACCCTATGTTACTATTAGAGCTCAAAAGCAAAAATTTGTTATGATTTCACAAAAAAAAAAAAAAAAAAAACCAACCATGTGAAAGCAGACCCAATGAGCTGGTAGTAAAGCTAAGCATTGGAGTGTGTGCTTAGCATACATGGGGACCTGGGTTCAAAAACAAAAACAAAAAAGTAGACCCCCAAATAAGGATTGTTCAAATACGACATAGTACTTCATATAAATAAGTATGATTTATGCTATATTCATCTTAAAAATTAAGTTTACTGTTAAGGTGGTAGCTTATTCGGTAGAGTACTTATCATGTAAGCATGAAGTCATGAGTTGATCCTTCAGAACCTACAAAAGGATTAAAAAAAAAAAGAAAGAAGAAAGAAGAAGGAAGGAAGCAGCAGACTTAGGGGAGCATGCCTGTAACCCCTGTGCTGAGGCGGCAGAGGCAGGCAGGTCCCTGAGGCTTGCTGGTCGTCCAGTTTAGCCAAATCAGTAAACACGGGGTCAGTGAAAAGACCCTGTCTCCAAAAGCAATGTGGGAAACAACTGAGAAACCTTCGACCTTCAGCCTCCACATACAAATGCACATACCCTCTGCAGACACAAATCCCAATCAAAAGGTTAAAAGTTAAGTATAAGGGTTGATTTTTTTATTTCTGTATGAGGCCCAAACACGCTGAGTCAGGAATGCAGCACATCTTAAAAAGATGCACAGCCCCTGCCTCTCTGTGTCTCTTTCTCTCTGTCTGTCTGTCTGTCTCTCTCTCTGTCTCTGTCTCTCTCTCTGTCTCTGTCTCTGTCTCTCTCTGTCTCTGTCTCTGTCTCTCTCTCTCTCTCCCCTCTCTCTCTCTCTCTCTCTCTCTCTCTCTCTCTCTCTCTCTCTCATAGAAGTATTCTCACTATGTTGTCCAGGGTAGTTGCAGCTGGGCTCAAGACCATCTGCCTCTCTCCCCCGAGTTGGGACTGTAGTTAAATATGTCACACCTGCATACACCCCCTTTTCAAGACTGTCTTTCCATGCCTTGCTAGTGGACCTGCCTTAAAGAACAACTCACAGGGTGGGTGAGGTGGCTTAAGGGGTAAAGGTGTCTGTCACCAAGGCCGACAACCTGAGTCCAATCCCTTGGGACCCACATGGCAGAAGGAAAGAGTGAACTCCAACAAGTTGTCCTCTGACCTACATATGTGGGCTATGGTGCACACACATACACACACACAAACACAATCAGGTGATCAATAAAATGTAATAAATTTTTCTAAGTCGGGCGGTGGTGGCGCACGCCTTTAATCCCAGCACTAGGGAGGCAGAGCCAGGCAGATCTCTGTGAGTTCGAGGCCAGCCTGGTCTACAGAGTAAGATCCAGGACAGGCACCAAAACTACACAGAGAAACCCTGTCTTGAAAAAAAAAAAATCTAAAGGACTAATTTATGCACTCACTGGGCTTGTGGCTATAATTCTTTGGGGATGAGGGGTTTTCAATGTTTTATGTGTGTTAGTCATAGATACTAACGTAAATACCAATCAAGTCAAAATGAGCTGTAGTCACATGAATTCATACATGCAACTTTTATACTTGGCATGCACACACATGCAGAGATTCAACACAAACAGGAGCAACATAGAAACCGCACAGCAAGAAGAGCTCTGAGCTGAGTCACACACAAATTAAGGCATTACGATTATGCTGTCGGTCCTAAGTAGAATATAATACATCGCCTGGGTTGGCTAGCAAAATGAAAGTAGAGGCTAGTTTAAACAGGGTGTCCCAGGCCAGCCACACGGCTCAGTGGTAACGGGTGCTTGCCCGTTATCTGAATTCAGCTCTTGGTAGGAGAAAACCAACCCTCACAAGTTGTCCTCTGACTTTGGTACATTTCTGCCCCACCCACATCAATAGATGTTATCAACAGGGTGTCCAATCAACAAACTGACTGCCACCCTGCAATCTGAGTGAGCACCAAGGCTCTTATCCCTAAGAGCTTCATCACAGCTGCTGTAGCTCACAGATGACATTGGATCAAGAATCAAGTAATCAAAGGCTGCATATTTAATAACTGTTGTTCACACTGAAATTTCTTATGCTATTAATATCTAAGTTCCCTTCTGTGACTTCAGGCTATTTTTAAAAGGGGGGAGGGGTAAGTGCAGAAACCTTGTTACCATGGAGACTGTAAGCCGGTCAGCCCATCTGCTGAGGAGGATATACAATTTTTAAAGTTGCTTGTTTAAAAATCTTACTAGGAGAAAGGCTTCCTCAAACATAGGGGCTGAGGGAGCTGCAGGGAGCTGGTAAACAGCCATCTGCACTATTTGGGGCTCTCCTTACTTTGATAGTAACTATGAACTGACAGGAAATTCTACTAGAATGTTAAAGGCTGAAATGTGTTTCGGCATATTGAATGCTAATGCTGTTTATGCCATGGTGGGGGGTATTTCGTTAGAAAATCATTGCAGACATTTATCATAAGTTTTTACAAAAATTGTCTATGGTGATCTCACTAAAATCACCGTAGGACCAAAACTAAAATCACACATTTTAAACAATTACGGTATGAAAGTACAATAGCTGGTTTAGCACTTTATAATAGTCAGCATTTTCCAACCATGTTAGTTCCTTGCCCAGCATATAGAAAGTGCTGAGTTCCCCGGCACTGCAGGACAGTTTTTTAGATAAATAAATGTAGGGTTGGAGAGATGGCTCAGTAGTTACAAACACAACCCAAGCCTGAGGATCAGAGTCTGGACCCCAGCCCCCATGAAGAAGCAAGTCTGGTCCAGTGCATGCCTGTAATCCTAGCACCGAGCAGGGCAAGGACAGTGGATCGCTGGGGCTTGTTGGCCGTCAGTCTTGTAGAAAGAGCAATCTCCAGGTTCAGGGAGAGACCCTGCCTCAAAGAGATAAGGCAGAGAGTGGTAGAAGAGGACACCCACATGCTCCTCTGCCCTGTGGCAAACATGTTCCTATATACCACATGAATATCACCTCACACACATACATATACACACTCTCATACACAAAGAAAGAAAGAGGGTGAGGGAGGGAGGGAGAGAGTGAGTTACTAGTCCAGAAGTTATTCATTCAACATATGTTCAAACCTTCCAGGAACCATACTAACCAAAATGAAGACAGGAGATATATCAGTGTTCACCTTTTAGGGCACTAATGGGACTGACTTGCCTTGATGCATCCATTTGTTCCATATTTACCAATGATTTACTATGTGTCAGGCATGCTTAGACTCTAAAAAGTGCAGTTCATCATTTCCATTCTGCAAAGGGGAGGGGCAAGGAAAACTCAAAGGTAAGCGACTTACTGTACATCAGGAAATGGTTACACTAGACCTTGGAGCTGAGCATTTACTGAAGATACTGTGCTTTTCCCACCAGACCAGAATTGAGTGCCAGTTTTAAGGTTTTCCCCAAATAGTGGGGGAATGCCATCAGAGAGCAATGCATCCCAAGATAACGATCCGAAGAAGAAATCTATACAGATCAACCTTGTACACTTGGCAGGGTCAGACCCAGGAGAGCCGCAGAGTCGGCTTTTAGCAAACTCAGAGTGCAAGGCTCAGCACAAGGGGAGCCAGTCAAGACAGAAAGGCCATCTTCCTGGCCATCCAAGAGTCTCCCATGCCACCCTCCACCTCAACCCCTGTGCCTGCCTGAGTCAAGTCCTGCGCAAGGGAATGCCCTCCTTCTGGAACTGACTGCTTCACACAGCTCATCTTGGAGTGAGCTGCCAATCACGCCTCTATTTTGTGGGAATTTAGCCACCACCCCCACATTCTAGTACCATCACCAAGCCTGGTATAAATCAGCAGATGAATGCAATGATTACGAATTGTGAACAAGCCGAGACAGAACTGTAAACAAACGAATTGCTAAGTATATAAATAAACAAACAAGTTAAGAAATGTTAAAAAAAACTGGAACACAGTGTATGATAATGAAAAAGCTCTGTGAAAATAATTGAACACGTTTTTCAGACAATAGAGAGATAGTGTGGGCAGATTTGTCAATCTGCTATCACACAGCTAGTGAGATGGCTCAGCATGTATGGGTGCTCGCAGCCAAGTCTCATGACCTGAGTTCAATTCCCAGAACCCAAATGTTGCAAAAAGATAATTGATCCCACACACAAACACACCTGCACACCTACACATACACACGCACTAAAATGTAAAACAAGAAAGGAGGGAGGGAGGGAGGGAGGGAGGGAGGGAGGGAGGGAGGGAAGGAAACCTACTTCCCATTGCCAACTGTGCTCTCCAGGAGAGACTTGAGGCAATATTCTACCAACAAACTGTCTCATTTCCTAAGTAAATCATAGAACTAGTTGGTTAAAGGCACTCTAGGTCCAGAAAAGGCAAGACTGTGTGAGGGAAAGGGTGGGGCAGCCCTGCGCTGGCCTATGATCGGGAACTGAGCTCGGAAAGACAAAGCAAAGCTCCCTGGACATCACATCAGGAGTCCCAGCTGGTGGCTGTTACAGAGGGAAGGCCTGAGTTCCAGACACTACCCTGTTTCCCCAGAGCTTCCCCAACACTTCACCACCATCACAGTGTCACCAACACTTCACCACCATCACAGTGCAGCCAACACTTCACCACCATCACAGTGTCACCAACACTTCACCACCATCACAGTGTCACCAACACTTCACCATCACAGTGTCACCAACACTTCACCACCATTACAGTGTCACCAACACTTCACCATCACAGTGTCACCAACACTTCACCATCACAGTATCACCAACACTTCACCACCATCACAGTGTCACCAACACTTCACCACCATCACAGTGTCACCAACACTTCACCACCATCACAGTGTCACCAACACTTCACCATCACAGTGCAGCCAACACTTCACCATCACAGTATCACCAACACTTCACCACCATCACAGTGTCACCAACACTTCACCATCACAGTGCAGCCAACACTTCACCATCACAGTATCACCAACACTTCACCACCATTACAGTGTCACCAACACTTCACCATCACAGTGTCACCAACACTTCACCATCACAGTGTCACCAACACTTCACCACCATCACAGTGTCACCAACACTTCACCATCACAGTGTCACCAACACTTCACCACCATCACAGTGTCACCAACACTTCACCATCACAGTGCAGCCAACACTTCACCATCATCACAGTGCAGCCAACACTTCACCATCACAGTGTAGCCAACACTTCACCACCATCACAGTGTCACCAACACTTCACCACCATCACAGTGTCACCAACACTTCACCACCATCACAGTGTCACCAACACTTCACCACCATCACAGTGTCACCAACACTTCACCATCACAGTGTCACCAACACTTCACCACCATTACAGTGTCACCAACACTTCACCATCACAGTGTCACCAACACTTCACCATCACAGTATCACCAACACTTCACCACCATTACAGTGTCACCAACACTTCACCACCATTACAGTGTTACCAACACTTCACCATCACAGTGTCACCAACACTTCACCACCATCACAGTGTCACCAACACTTCACCACCATCACAGTGTCACCAACACTTCACCACCATTACAGTGTCACCAACAATCTGAACCCCTCACCATCACCATCACTATCAGCATCATCTTCACCAGCTGCAGTGACCACCATCACCACCGCCACCACCACCACCACCACCACTGCCACTACCACCATCACCACCGCCACCTCCACCATCACCACCGCCACCACCACCATCACCACCGCCACCTCCACCATCACCACCGCCACCACCACCATCACCACCGCCACCTCCACCATCACCACCGCCACCACCACCATCACCACTATAACCACCACCACCATCACCACTATAACCACCACCATCACCACTGCCACCACCACCATCACCACCGCCACCACCACCACCATCACCACTGCCACCACCACCATCACCACTATAACCACCACCATCACCACTGCCACCTTCATATCACCACCACCCTCACCACAACTGTCACCTCCATCCACCCTTCCCAGCACCATCCCCCCTGTGGCTACCATGCGTTGCCACCCCACCCTGACCTCAGACTCACCGACAGCACCCTCACTCCCACCATCGTCCCTCTGGGACAGTGGTTCTCAGCCTTCCTTAACGCTACCACACCCTCCACCATGTGTGGTGACCCCCAACCATGAAATGACTTCGTTGCTACAGTATAGCTGTAATTTTGCTACTGTTAAGAATGTAAATATCGGGACTTCGCTTCTGTGGAGCTGATACTGTGTGATCCTGGCTATGATCTGGCTCCCCTCGTCGTCATCTGCAAAATGAATAGGTGCAACAAAGATATTTCCCGCCCAAACTTATTTAACTAAAAATATTACCCTCATTTTCGAGGGGTGTGGATAAGTGGAGGGGCACAATATACGATTACTACTGCTTGTGTGATTTTGAGCATTGTCTTTGCGTGTATAAAGGTTTTCTATCAGTGTTTCATTAATAAACGAGACACTGGGCCTTTGACTTAAAAAAAAAAAAAGAATATAAATATCTGATATGCAACCCAAAGAGGTCTCGACTCACAGGTTGAGATCCACTGTTCTAGCATGTTCTCGTCTCGTGCCCAGAACACCTGCAGAAGCCTTGAACTTTCAGTCCATAAATTATGACTCGGAGCCTATTTTAAAAGGGATCAGCAAGACGGCTCAGCAGACACAAGTGCTTTGCCATGCAAGTCTCTTGACCTGGGTTCGATCCCCGAAATAGAAGAAGAGAACCATCTTCCAAATATTGTCCTTTGGCCTTCATTACTGTGGCTCCCTAACAATAATCATTTTAGAGGGAAATATATACAGTGGATTGTGCTTCTAAATAAAATATTCTTCCTGCAGTACACACATACATTATCTCATTCTTCAGAATTCTCGCCGCACCTTCTGGGAAGGCACCATCACCCCCGTTTTCTAGGGGAGGAAAATGCACCTCAGGACTATTCTAACTGCTCAGGTTCACACAAATAGAAAATCAGGCAGCCTGGCTGGGCACATGCCTGCAATTTTAGTACTCAGGAGACGAGGCAGGCAGGAAGACAGCTCGTTCAAGACCACCCTGATCAACACAGAGGATCCTGCCTCCAATAAAATAAGTGAAGCAGCCAGGACTCCTACTCCACTCCACCTGCTTGCACAGCGATCCTATCCACAGCTCTGCTATGCTGCCTGTGAGGAGAATTAAGACACAGCCAAGTCCTTACTGGGCTCACCGTCAATGAGAGAGACCTGTAAACATATTTCAAAATAATGTGAGAGGCGCTCTGCATGTACTATGGGAGGAAGAAACTGGTTTTGCCTGGGGGTGTTGGAGAAGACTGCATAGAAGGTGTGACATTTATGCAATTGTGAAGAAATGAGTGGGAGATCTTAGAAGAAGCAGTTAAAGGGACAGAATGGGGGGGGTGCTAACCAACCCCAAAGTTGTGCAGTATTGTGAAACCCATGTAGTCAAGTGTCCACTGTATCAGTGGCCAACACAGCCCACTAGCTTTGTGCAATTTTCTACTTTTTTTTTTTTTTTCCGAGACAGGGTTTCTCTGGGTAGCTTTGGAGCCTGTCCTGGAACTCACTTTGTAGGCCAGGCTGGCCTCAAACTCACAGAGATCCGCCTGCCTCTGCCTCCTGAGTGCCGGGATTAATGGCGTGCGCCACCACCACACGACTCTAGTCTACTTTCTAACAAGATATCCTAAACCCTGCACTGGGGATTTCCCTCTGCTGCCTCTGGTGACTACCCCAGGTTTAAGCTCTGACCTCTCTTACTGACAACCTCCCTTGGTCTAGGCTGAGCCATACACACAGGCCTCTCTGCCACAGCCTTCCCCTACCTTCTGCCCAAATTCCAGGGTCCAATAAGCCTTCTTCAAGAAAGTAAGGAACAAAGGAAGTGAAGTAAAATACACACACAGTAGTTTCTCTAGTAATGGGATGTGATACAAAGAGGAGGGTCAGCCCAGACTGGACGGCCAGAGGGGGAATCACTAGGAAGGTCAAGTTCATGCTGGGATCTGAAGAGTGAGGAAGAGCTCGTCATTTAAAAAGCACTAGGTAGAACATTCTGGAAAGAGAAAAAAAGGCAGATGCAGGATTGATGTTGATTATTTAAAGGGCATAAAGAAGACAAGGGAAGGAAGGAGGACAAGCCTTAAGCTGGGGATGAAGGAGGAGTTTGGCATGTGTAAAATCTCACTACCTCCCGAACTTCATAATCCCTCTCCCAGAACAACAAAACAAAACAAAATCAAAAATCAAAACAAACAAGCAAAAGACCAATAAGAGAAAAACGCTAAAACAAAACAAAAGTATACACACACACACACACACACACACACACACACACACACACACAGAATTTTTATTGTGTTGGCCAACTACTCTTGAGCTTGGGGGCCTGCCCTGGACTGTGGTTGATATACTCAGTGAAACTTCATTGCAGAAAACTGATTTTCTCATTGCCAATGGGTGTATCAGTTGCAAATAGTTTCTTAGGTATGGAGGCCCACAAAGGTTTCCTAGTGAGATCTGAGCTTACTTTACCCAGCAGGGCTGCATTAGGGGATGGCTTGACCACGTGCACGGTTACCAGGTGATCGGAAGGGTCTGCACTTGCTGTGCTAGGTGAAGGTCTTTTGCTCCATCCCTTGGCATTCCTATAAAAGGCCCTTTAGAAGAGATAGAAGGGACCAGTGGATATTGACACAGGCCCTCCCAGGGCTATCCTGTGTTTCTATCTGTTTCTCTCCCCTCTATCTTTTATCTAAGTATTTCTCACTCCTCCCTCCTCAAGAGTCCCTGGGGAAAAAGTGGGAGTGGGCCTCCCAGAGAAATGGGCAGGCCTCCCACAGCTAGGGTTGGGAATCCTGTGTCCACGACCCCCACTCAGAGCTGGGACCCATCTGGCTTGAACCTGTGTGGGTCTTATGCATGCTGCCACAGGCTGTGAGCTCATGTGTATATCAGTAAGACAGAAGAGAGTAGACGTAGAGAAGAATGAAGGGAGATGGAAAACATTAGGAGAGAGAGCAGTAGCTCAGGCTAGGGACCAAGATGCAGGAATTTCTGCAACGCAGTGAACAGAAGGACCATTCAGTTTCATCACTCCACTATCATCACAAAGTTCTATGAGAATCAACATTTGGGGCAGATGCTCGGCAGCATATGTAAATTCTCCATTCATCTACATCTGTGATTTCCACAGAGCCCTTGAGTTCCTTAAAGATGCCTCTAGAATTGCTGCAAACAGCATTAAAAAGAAACCAGATAAAGCCCCCACCCCATCACGCATCTCAAAATATGCTGATTACCATGGATGACATCTGCGATTTCTTTGAAGATTTCTGTGCTAAGACTACTCTACTGTGACGAGGCAGAGGCTGCCTAGCTGGACCCAACATTTATTCTCTCCTTCTTTCCAGAAATAGATCTGTCCCAATTTTCAGCCTTCACATGGAAACCACATTTCTCAGCCTGCTTTGAAGGCAAGATAGCATCGTGACAAAGTTCAGATAGGTAGATTGTAAGCAAAAGAAATATGTTTGGCTTCCAGTCATCACCTTTAAAAATGGAGCTCCTTATTCTTTGTTTTCCTCCCTTTGAGCTACCTAGGAAATAGGGACAGCAATAGCTGCCACACTGGACTTAAATGGACCCCAGACACTGAGAACGGCAGAACCACCCACAAGTAGGTTCCTGGACCATCACCCTTAACTGCCCACCCACCTGCCTATGGAATGTCAACTGTAAAATAAAAAAGAAAATATTGTCTCCTCTGGTTTCCATGCTACAGTGTTTAGCATCTCCCCAGGCAGTGGGTCAAGAGTCAGCACATGATCTTCACGTCTCTTCATCTCTCCTCTGCCATCAAACTGAGTAGTCACTCTAGTGGAAAGGGAGCACCGAGCCCCGGATACTCCAGAAAGTAAAAGTAGAACAAGTGAAAAGCAAACCTGGGTTGTGGCTTGGAAGAAGTACTTACTACTGCAGCATCACCTAACCTGTCCTGACTAACAAATCCAGATTGGAAAGAGCCATTCAGAAGTCTCCCCCTGGAATACCTTGGACCAGCAAGCTCCATTCATAACTTGGAAGGTTTGAAAAACATTGGTGTCCCATGTCCACTCCTAGAAACCCTGACTTAATGAGGCTGAGATATGGTCCAGGCATGAGGATTTTTATGCTTACCTGGCAACTCTAACAGACAGCCCCTTTGAGAATCACAGATGTTGTGACCCACACAGCGATAGCTCCTCCATGTTTGTTTTTATTGAACTGTCTGGAAGCATGAAAGGACACATTATCTGCTTGGCAAGATGGATGAAAGAACTCTAGGGTCATCATTGGGTTTAATTACTTAGACTATGACTTACAATCTTACACAGTTTCAACTCTGAAAACAGAAGGAATTTCTCTCCAGTTTCAAAATAGGAAATACTAACACTTTTTCTAAACAACTATGTTTTCACCACTGGATATTTTAAATCTTACAAATGATCTAGAAAGTTCACTGTCAAGCCGGTGAATACAATACTGTTGCCATGCATCCAATGTATTCCATATATTGTCTTATCTGTGTTTTCTCCTCGGTTCCTGTCATCGACTTGTGATACTACACAAGATAACTTAGATCTCTTCCAGAATAAGGCAGGATTAAGTATATTTTTGTAGGAATATGTGCTAGTGACTGGAAGAATGGTAGGATGGCAAAGAGTCAAGTGGACCAGCCTCCTAAGCAGAGCAGTCCACTAGGCTCTTGTGTCACTATTACAAATACCTTCCTTCAAATAGGTGGCTTGAACAAGTCCTCACAATCCTGGAGGCCACAAAGGCCCACCTCAAGATTCTGGTAAATCCAGCTCTGCATGAGGGACCTTTACCTGGCTTGCAGACAGTGGTCCTCTTGCTTAGTCCTCACACTCCAAAAAGGGGAAATCCTAGTCACTCTCGAACAAAGACCCTAACTTCATCATGAGGCCGTATCAAATTACTCTCTGAAGGCTAATTTTTCCAAACGACATCAAACTATTCAGAGATTTAATACCTATGAATCTTTGAAGACAAAAACATTCCATCCAAAATGCCCAGGCAATTTGGAAATACATGATGTCATTCCAAAAATATCTGCCAGAGTCTACTCATTAAATAGTTAATGTCACTTAAAAATAGAAATCCCTGCCTCATCTCCTGGAAAACGGACAATCTTGCTGAGCTCTACCTGCAAACGTCAGACCCCTGAGGGATGAATGGTATGCAGCAAAGTTAATATTGAAAGCCGTGCAGCGTCTTCAGATTACAAGAATCCGCCTTGTGGTTCCACTCACCTTCAGCAAAGTTCCAATATGGCAGCTTCTGCTATTCTTTATTACAGATTTAAAGCCCCATTAGTTACTTGCTCTTCCTGGGGCTGTGCTCATCACAACAGCAGAAACCACGACGCTTCTCCTCAGCAGACTTCCTCTTAATAGCTTCCAGGAGGCCTCTCTGAGAACCATCTCACAGCTCACAAATACTTCACTGCTGACAGCCCATTCTATTCTTTGCACATCCTTTCATGCATATGCTTGGAAGTTATAAATTCCAGTCCCATCCCAAATTTACCTCCCGCCTGTGATTTTCTCCATAGCATCTCTTTGCTACATAACAGGATGTCCTCACCTAAGGTTCTCAAGACACTGAGAAACCCTATGTTTCCCAGTCCATCTCAGCAGCTAAGTGACACAGGCTTTCAACAAAAGCCAGTGTCGGGCTTAGGATGTGCCACTCCCAGCACAGACTGTTTGGGCATACTGAGAACTCTGAAATAAGGGAGACTGGGAAACCACAGAAGCAAAATCTCTCACTTTATCACCAAAACTCCTCCTTGCCAAGTTAGGCCACCGAATCCAAGACTTCTCTCCTCTGATACAAGCTGTAAAACCTAGAAGGGGTTGCTCTCTCCCTCATTCCAAATTGGTCCAACACCTAACCCAGTAGAAATGATTCTACAGAGAGAGGCCAGGAAGAATGCAGACCAGGTTGGCTGGGTTTCCCATCAAGTCTATCATAGCAGATTACACCTTTTGGTCCATTTGCAGCCCCATACAGCTGCCCATTCATCATCAAACAGAAGCGTATAAATGGTCTTTCATGGGTCTCTGGGCCTTATTTCTAAATTATATGTATTACATACAATTTAGATGAAAGGAAGCAAGCTTTTCTGCCCCTACATTATTGAATATCATGTTTCTTACCAAAATGAATGAGTTGGGTCACCCTCTGCAGACACAGACATAAAGTAGTCTAGCAACCAGGTTTGATGGAACCTTAGAAATCACCTAGTCAAACCCTCACCCTCATTCTACATAAAGGAAAACAGAGACCCAGAAATGCTCATTCAGGCAGCCGCTGCAGAGTCAATATCTGGGTGGAATCCCAGTTCACTGTTTAGTCAGCTATAGGGCACTTCACACATTTCCCTCATTAAAATCCGCAGTTCCAACAGAAATCCCAGCCCCAGATTATCTCCAAAGTCTTATTAAGGATGGATTTACTACCAAGGCAGTAATGGTGGTGGCTCAACCATGTGAGCATATTTCAACATCATCGAACTGTCTATAAAAGGGTGAGGATGTTTATATGTGTTTTGTTCAATTAAAATGACACTTAACCATCCAATACCCCAGGGAAGGAAGAAAAAAGAACATCCTCCTCTCTTGCCTGAGTCTGGCCCTACTCTTGGTAAGCTGGTCCTCCCTACCCTCAACTGGGTCTAGGCCAACTTCAGCCTCATCACCAGGAGTAGCCAACTGCTGCTTCCAGGCCATGCCACAGTCACCGTGTGACTCACGAGAGTTGATTCCAGCTAATGAGATTCAAGAAACCTGTGTCTACTGTGAGCTTCAAGGGGCTCGGGACATGTTTCCCTAAGAAACAGATACAAACTTCCTCTCTTTTATTATTCTGCAGGAACTACTACAAGAGGGGACTGTGGATACGTGGGAGATCTCACAGCTACTGCTGCCACCAGGAGAGGGGATAAATGGAGGCCTCGGTTGGCACACAGAGCTGCACAGAGGGAATGTAGTGCCAAGACACCTGCAGGCGGACAGAGAGAGACCCTGAAGGATGGCGTCCAGTTCTGAGCTTCCACAGTGTGAACCAAGAATGCTACACTCTGCTTTAGCCAATCTTTGCTCGGTGTCTCTTCCTTTGCAGTGGGAAGATTCCTAACATATACAGTTAGAAAATAAAGCTTGAGACAGACCACGTTTGGTCTCATCTACTTTCTTAAGCTAGCTCCCTACCCTAGTTTGCTTTGTTTCTATAATAAACACCACAAACTGAAGCGCAGGTGCAAAGGGTTTATTTGGCTTCCATGTCGCAGGTGACAGTCCATCACTGAAGGAAATCGGGGCAGGAATTTGAGGCTGGAACTGAAACGGACCCCATGGAGAAACACTGCTTACTGGCTTGCTCGCTCCCAGGCTCATGTTTGACTAACTTTCTTATATCTCTCAAGATCACCTGTCCAAGGATGGCACTACTCAAGGTCAGGACCCTCCCACATCCATCATTAATCAAGAAAATGCCCCCACAGGCTTGCCCACAGGCCAGTCTGATGGAGGCAGTTCCTCAACTGAGGTTCGCTCTTCCCGAATGACTGTAGCGTGTATCAAGTTGACAAAAGAGAAAAACAAAAACAAAAACAAAAACCTTAACCAGAACATTCCCATCAATGACTGTCTTTCTCCCTAGGCACCCCAAACCCCCCTACCCCAAGGTTTCCAGTACTGTTCCTTTCACCTATCCTTCCTCTCCTACGGCCTCACCACAAGGGTACATAGGTTGCCACTGAGCCTAAAAGGTGATATAGTTTGCCTGTATCAAAGCGAGCAGGTCAAGGCACCCTGTGGGAGACCTGCTATGGGAAGCCAGTTCTGAGTTCAGTTCTGAGCAGAAGCAGAATGATGTCTCACCCCCAGGGAAAACCCTACAGAGAGACGCAGCCAAAGCTGCAGAGGCTGGCCCTAGCAAGAATCTGGGAGGTGCAGGGCACGACCAGTGCCACATAAGGACGCAGGGGACGGTGTGTCCTGGAGATGAGAAAGTCTTGTCCAGGGAGACTGGAGAGCACAGAGCTGAGAAACAGTATCTTCGAAGGAAGCAGTGGCATTTGCAGAGCTGGAGCTGGAGCAGGATGCCTCCCTCCATGGCTGGGCAGCAGGTTATCAACCAAGAGTGCTAAGGGCAAAACACTGAGGTCCTGTGTCTCCACGTGGAAAAGGTGGCCAAGCCTAAGGTGCACTGTTGCTGTGGACACATGACAACATCTCCTCTTTTCCCCATCCCACATGGGACATCAGTGATGGCCGGTGCACACAGGCTGGAGGGGTATAAGGGCTTGCAGATTACACAAAGGAGAACGTCCCAAGTGAAAAGGCAGAGCAGAGTGCCAGGACCACACCAGGGAAGGAGAGCAGTGTATGTGAGAGTACTTCCGGGAGGAGAAGGTTCCAGGGAGTTCTGACAGATACATGCCGCCACACGTGGGAGAGCTGGTCCCTCCCCTCACTGACCTCTGCAGTGGCATGGGCACCCAGAGCTGGGCCCCGCTCCTGCCGGCTGCTGGGGGGTGGGGGAGGGTGCAGAGACCAGGGCTGACCAACTCAGCTACTACCCAGACCCAGATCCATTGAGTTGGCTCACCCCCACACCTACCCCATCTATGAGCTGTTGGAGCACATGAAGAGGTGTGTCCTGCAGAACCTAACCACAGGATCATCTCCATGACGCTGGGCAACAGCGGGGATATCTGAGAGTTTGGGTGAGAGTTCAGTATCAATGGTGTAGTAGAAGTCAGAGGCCCTGAACCAGACCAAGGACTCATTTCAGTGAAAGCTGTGTGGGCAAAAGGGTGTACTGTGGGACACACAGCAGCACCCAGTGCCAGTATGACAGACAAATATGCCATGGAGAGGCAGGAAAGATGGAGGAGCGGAGTGGTACAAGTTCAAAGTTCAGCCTCAGCTGGGACTGCTAAAGAGAAGGCTGCAATTGACAGAGGAGCAGGTCCTTGCCCAGAGGGTCAGAGAGATGTGCTTTTTTTTTTTTGGAGACAGGGTTTCTTTGTGTGGTCCTGGCTGTCCTGGAACTCACGTTGTAGACCGGGCTAGCCCAGAACTCAGAAATCCACCTGCCTCTGCCTCCCGAGTGCTGGGATTAAAGGTATGCGCCACAACTGTCCAACATTTATTTTTTTTAATCTTAAAATTTCTTTTTTGGGAGTTACAGGGGTGGAGGGCAGATGTGGAAGGACTGGGAAATGAGTGGGATTGGGGTCATGATGTGAAATTCCCATATATATATATATATATATATATATATATATATATATATATATTTTAAAGTGGGGGAGTATTATGATAACAGGAGTGACAGGAAGAAGGAGTCAGGGTTGAGTCCAAGACACCGTATGTATGTATGCTTGGTTACCCTGCAAGTGACACAGGCCCAGGGGAAAGGGGGGCGGGGGGGGGGGGGGACATCGGAAATGGACTCAGGCAGGTGGACCTGTATTTTTCAACTACCCACACTGTGGTGTTGGCTTTCTTTCTTTTTTTTCTTTTTTTTAATGACAGTGAAAGAAGCATGGGGAGAAGTAAGTCACGTGACAACAACACATGCAGGAGAAAGGCCTCCTAAGCCCCCTACAACCTTGGTGCTTTTTAAACAGGTTCCTCATTAACTCAAAGCAGCCTGCAATTCTTCACGCTGCAGATGATATAGGAAAAGGGAAGCAGTCAGGTGTGTGTGGACACGTGTAGACGGCCGGGGGCGGGGTGGACAACGGACGGACACGGGATGCGGGGCAGGAAGCCACACCTGTACCATCATTCCTTCCACTATCTCATCTCACTGACCCTCCAGAGCCCTCCCCACTTCTTCTCAGCTGTTTCTACCTCACCTGGAACCCACCCTGTGGTACAGAACACCAAGGTCTGTGATCCCAAGGTCTGTGGTTTGGAGGGTTTTACTGTTTTTGCTGTTTAAAAGGGCCAGAGATGTGACAGGAAGCTTAGGCAATGGGGGACATCTAAGCTGATTCACAAATTGGGCATGTGTAAGTTTCACTGCTGACAGTGTCTTTAAAAAGCACAGGAGAGCCAGGCAGCAGTGGCTCAGGCCTTTAATCCCAGCACTCAGGAGGCAGGGGCAGGTAAATCTCTGAGTTCGAGGCCAGCCTGGTCTACAGGCCAAGTTCCAGGCCAGCCAGGGCTACACAGAGAAACCTTGTCTGGAAAAACCAAAAACAAACAAAAAAGCACCTGAGAACGAACTTAATGCCACTTGAATCGGTTAAAGGGGAAAATGTTGTGTTATACATGCTGTAGCACAGTGCATGTTTTAAAGCCAGTGTCAATACTTTTTACTTTTCATCTTACATACACAAAAGAAATGTCTTGGATTACATTAAAGAATCTGAGGGCACTGCTACATGAAAATCCAAGTGCTCGATATCACAAACCTTAACACAAAGACCAAATGAACCAAACATCCCCCAAAACTAAAGCACCCCTCAAGCTTTCTGAAATTAGCAGAGACTATTTGCAGCTGACCTATTTCTCTCCCACACAACTGTGTTGATAATTGACTTCTGTCCCCCAGGGAAGGCCTGAAATATAACTGAGCATCACCTGCCACACAGAGAGTACAGTTCTGTACACCCAGTAATTCTCATAAATACTGTACTTAGGTCTGGATTCAAACACTCTGCATTCTCTTTGACTGCATTTCTCAAGGAAGAAATATAATTATCAATGATGCTTTATTATAAAAAATAATAAAGAAGATAAAATACAAGTATTTTCGAATTGCAAGTACCCTAGGTATTTTAAGTATTAAAAATTATTGAATTTGTGGTGATAACTGTTTTATTCCTCTGACACTTTTCTTTTGCCCTGTGGACAACATCCTATTATATAAAATTCCCCTGCAGCTGGAGAGATGGCTCAGTGATTAAGAGCACTGGCTGTTCTTATAGAGGACCCAGGTTCAATTCCCAGCAGCCACATGGCTCACAACCATCTGCAATTCCAATCCCAGGGGACCCAATGCCTTCTTCCGGCCTCCAAAGGCACTGCACACACATGGTGCACAGACAGACAAGCAGGCAAAGTATCTGTGCACATAAAATAAAAACACTTAAAAATCTTTGGATGTCTCCTGACGACAAAGAGGCTGGAGTTAGGGGTCTAATTTCCATGAAATCAAATGGTTCTGGGGAAAAAAAAAAGCAAACAAACAAAAATCACTTGTCAACAAGAACACAGCTCCAGATAAACACAAGGGTGCCCCATCCCACTCACTACCATGTGACCTGACACGGTTCACTGAAAGCCAAGTCCATTTGCAATGAGAAGTCAACACCACAAACCGGCTCCCAGGCTGCCAAACTGAATCCCTGAAACAAGGAGCATGTCCGTAAAAAGAGTTCCAGAAGAACACACGTTACTGTACAACTCTATTTACATGAAACGGAACGGACGAATATACAGCGTAGCTTAGCTGTCGCCTAGGTGTAGAGAGGCGTGAGTGACACTGGAGACAAAGTTGTGGGGGTGATGAAAACAGATCGCCTTTCCTGTTCACACACACACACACACACACACACACACACACACACATCAGATACAAAGGCCAGGACCGCAGCCACTAAGGAGCACAGCCATTTTACCCACTTGTTTGATTCGGAACCATGGTCAGCATTTGAGCAGTTAACAGCAGCGGCAGACCATTTGAAAAGATGGTGGGAGGATGAATTCATTTGCACAAGGTCCTAGGAATTTTCACCACCGCTGGTTTTCTGTGTATTAAAAAAGAAATGACTAAAAAATTTTCCATAAGAAGTTTGGAAAAGGTATCATTTATAGACACCATCAGTGCGACCTAAGTTTATCACTTCCGGTGATTCTGGCAGCCCAGGGGGGAAAAATGTATATTCTTTTCAAGTTTATGTTTATAAAATATTTCCTCTCAAAACAAATATTGCTACAGCAATTAAGCTGCCACCCCGGAGAAAGATACATCTACCAACAGGGGAAAAGATAAAGTGAGAAATAAAGTCAGCACCATTTGTCATCTAAATGAGTAGTAAGATGATCCAGAAGATTCCATAGCTGTCAACCTAGTTTTACAGCTTCTACCTAATTAATGCTTTCAGTACCCCAAATACAAATACTGAATGCCATCCCTTCAGATTCAAGTAATTACCTCTATTCTATTTATGTGTGCAATAATCAAGTTATGTTAAAGAAACAGGAACGTTTCCAGAGGACCCTGTTTACTTTAATAAAAATAAGAACTACCATCAAGGGATTCCAATGCACTATTTATGTCCAAGCCAAGTGTCGATAATGTCCCAGTCTGCTCTGATCTGAATACAGGTTGCCATAGCACACAGCTTGTTGTTATTGTTACTTGAAGGCAATAAAATCATTCCCTTAAAGTTGAATCTATATTGTAGCTTTTTCATGGATACAAGAACATATCTGGTCTGCTATGGTTCAGCTAAGGGGCCCCTGAAGGTTCAAGTGGTAAGGGCTGGGTTCCCAGGGTGGCATTATTGGGAGGTGGTGGGATCTATGAGAAGTGGGGTCAGTGGGAAAGTCTCCAGGCCAGTAGGGAGGTGCCTTTGAAGTTCATAGTAGAATTCCTTTCTCTTCTTGGTGCGGGGCACGAGGCAAACAGGTCATCTTGACACCACAGGCTCCCACCATGAAGTGGTGCTTCACCAGAGGCCTCAAAGCAACAGAGCCAAGTGACATGGTCTGTAACTTCTGAAACTATGGGCTAAAATAAGTCTTTTCTGTATGTCGGCGCTTAGGGTCAAACCTAGGGCCTTGCACATGCTAGGAAACGCTAGGAAACGCGCTCTACCACTGAGCTCCATCCCCCCCACTTCATCTTCTCTTTGTAAGTCCATTATCTCCAGTATTTGTTGCAGTGACAGGAAGCCAACACAGGTCCTACTGGCCTGCAAGGCTCTCTGACGCCCCCATAGTTAAAATCCTGCGGACTGGACTCTCAATGCGCTTCTGTAAGAACTTCCAGTCTTCTAGAATGAAAAGCACAGCATTCTGCTTCATTATATTCTGGGTCCGTGAAGGATAACAGCCTACAATTGAGAGGACGGGACAATGCCAACTGTCTGAACCCGAGTGTTCTGACGGGGCTAACAGCATGACTCTTCCTAGGGCTTAGCAGTTTGATATTTTCTAATATGGAGAGGAATTAAAGAGTCTGTGGGTGGGTAGTTTTGTCTTCTCATGGATAATGATGGAAATACTTGTATAACACACTAGGTTCAGTAGACAGAAGAGTCCGGAGTCTCAGCATGGGTACCCTTAACTGAAGGGCCATCTCAGAGGACTGTGGTATTATTTTGTTTTTGCTCTAACAAATAAAGCTTGTCTGGAGATCAGAGTGCGGAGCTAGGCAGTAGTTAGCCATAGAGGCCAGGAAGCGGTGGCACACACCTTTAATCACAGCACTTGGGGTCTCATGCCTTTGATCCCAGTACTTGGGAGGCACATACCTTTAATCCCAGCACTTGGGAGGAAGAAGCAGGAAGATCAGGAGTTCAAGGCCACTCTGGGCTACATGAGATTAATCCAGTCTAAAAGAGAAACAGAGCCAGGCCATGGAGGCTCACACCTTTAATCCCGGCACTTGGGATCTCATGCCTTTGATCCCAGTACTTGGGAAGCACACATCTTTAATCCCAGCACTAGGGAGGTAAAAACAGGAAGTGATATGGCTGGGCAGAGAGAGGAATATAAGGCAGGAAGAGACAGGAGCTCCCCTCCCTCCCTTTCAGGCTGAGGAGTTGGCAAGGTAAGACAGTGGCTGTGGCTTGCTCCTTTGTCTCTCTGACCTTTCAGCATTTACCCCAATATCTGACTCTGGGTTTTTATTATTAAGACCAATTAGAATTCGAGCTACAGAGGACCAGTAGGTTGAAGACTATAACCCCTTCTCAGAACATACCCTCGGGCTGGGCAGAAAGCTCTGGCAAAGGACAAGCAGACAGAAGCTGCACTATTCCAAAATGCTGGAAAGCGCGGTAGGGAGGGTGCCACAGACTAGAATGTGGGCTGCATGTCCTATCCCCAAGTGCCAGCAGACACTCTCTAGTCTCCAGTGATGCTGAGCGAGCCTCAAGCTGCCCACCTGAGTCTGAGGTTGGACAATAAAACCCAGAAAGGGCAAATTCTAAGGAAGATGAGCTTGGAAGAACACAGTCACAGCTGGGAGACCGGGAAGAACACAGTCACAGCTGGGAGACCGGGAAGAACATATAGTCACAGCTGGGAGACCGGGAAGAACATAGTCACAGCTGGGAGACCGGGAAGAACATATAGTCACAGCTGGGAGACCGGGAAGAACATATAGTCACAGCTGGGAGACCGGGAAGAACACAGTCACAGCTGGGAGACCGGGAAGAACATATAGTCACAGCTGGGAGACCGGGAAGAACATATAGTCACAGCTGGGAGACCGGGAAGAACATATAGTCACAGCTGGGAGACTGGGAAGAACATATAGTCACAGCTGGGAGACCAGGAAGAACACAGTCACAGCTGGGAGACCTGGAAGAACATATAGTCACAGCTGGGAGACCAGGAAGAACATATAGTCACAGCTGGGAGACCAGGAAGAACATATAGTCACAGCTGGGAGACCAGGAAGAACATATAGTCACAGCTGGGAGACCAGGAAGAACATATAGTCACAGCTGGGAGACCGGGAAGAACATATAGTCACAGCTGGGAGACCGGGAAGAACATAGTCACAGCTGGGAGACCGGGAAGAACATATAGTCACAGCTGGGAGACCTGGAAGAACATATAGTCACAGCTGGGAGACCAGGAAGAACATATAGTCACAGCTGGGAGACCGGGAAGAACATATAGTCACAGCTGGGAGACCGGGAAGAACATATAGTCACAGCTGGGAGACCAGGAAGAACAGAGTCACAGCTGGGAGACCAGGAAGAACATATAGTCACAGCTGGGAGACCGTGGTAAAGATCTGGTTGGCAGATGATGGAAATCTCGTAAGTTAGTAGACGGGGTGGAGAGACTTCTACTCAGTGGTCTGACTAAACAAAAGTCTCCTCAGCTCAGCCCTTGTTTTTCTACCTTGACAGAGGGGTAGAACGCCCGGGAACAACACTGTATGGACAGCTGGTGTAGCCGTGAGCAGGTCGGGGCAAAAGCAAAGGCCTTCATTTTCAGTCCAGCTTTCCACACAGTGTCCTTTAATTTCCTAAGAAGAACAAAGCTTGAATCAGAATGTATTCTAAACGCCAACAAAAGCTTATCATTCTAAACTGAAGATCACATAGTTGTTTATTCTACAGAAATGGAATTTAGGGAAGGCCATGCGTGCAGAACATAGAAAAATAAAGAGGGGGGAAAGACGTGGAGATAAATGACTGGGTAACTGGTCAGCTATCCAGTAATTGATTCCTCCACCACAAATCTCATCCATTCAACTCCATTTATCCAAGCCCCAAAGCAAGAACAAAGCAGGGTTTGCCAGAGGGATGTCAATCAATCTCTTCCTTGCTTGATCCAATTGCAGTTTGGGAAGCTCCATCCTACAGAACATTCTCAAAGGAAGTGTGAAGGTTTTCTTAAAGTTCAGTTTAACTGGACTGTACCATTTAGGAAGCAAGACCCACCTTACAGCGCAAGAAAGAAACTTCCACCTTTGTGGATGAAAATCCTTCTTTACCGTCTGCTGTGCAGTAGCTAAAATATAAAAAAGGGTTATGGCCACGTGGCTGGCTCAATGCTCCTCCCAGCCCCATCCCATGGCCCAGCCCTGCAGGCCGCTTCCCAGGCTCCCAGGCAAGCTGGATCCCCCCCCAGGACTGCCAGTGGGCAACTGAAAGGGAGAGACCAGGTATCTCTCTTCGTTTTCTCTGCCCCAAGTGGCTGCTCTGACTCTAGAGGCAGCATCTCCTTATAGCTTTTGCTTCTCCCGACTGGATTCCTCTGGGTCCAGCACCTGACAATTTCCTCCATAGCTTTCTCCAGTAACAGTGATGGTGGCATGGGGCTGAAGAAAGGACTCCATCGTTATGAGCACTGGCTGCTCTTGCAGAGGACCTGGGTTCACTTCCCCAGTACCCAGTTCACAACTGTCTGTAACTCTAGTCTCAAGGGAGCCAATGCCCTCTTCTGACCTCCTCAGAAGAACCAGGTGTGCACTTGGTACACAGACATGCATGCAGACAAAAACACCTATACACATAAACAAAAATGAAATTAAACAAACAAACAAAAAACCCCAAACATCGATGGTGGCTTCGTGCTGTAACTAATTTCTGGGCCCAGTTTCTAATCTTTCTCATTACCTGTTTAAATATGTTTCTGTATTCAAGTCCAGGGGTGAGGGAATGGGGGAAACACAAGTAAGTTTGACAGGGTAGGGAGACTAATAGAATGACTAGTTAAGTAAAC